>NC_139807.1:9271577-9481577 GCF_963457635.1 Microchirus variegatus | reverse complement strand
AGTAAAGCCTCTTTCTCACTGTAATTAGGTGGTGTATCCTGGGAATTTTAAAAGCAGGTATAGCCACTAACAAGGCAATTAACACATTCCCATTGCGAGTGATTGGTCTACCCTGTGCTATTGTTTTCACCCCTGCAGCACCTGTGTGTGGATTATGATGTCGTGAACTCAGTTGAAACAAACAAAAATGCCAATTAAATACATTCCCACTCAAAAAAGAATCCCGTTAAAACCATTGATTAAATGTGTCTTTTGACCAGTGGGAATACAGTATAGCTTGTATTGCTGTTTCTGGAAGATTAGCAAATTATTTTAGTTTATATCACTTATTGTATCTTTAAGAATACATTAAAAACAAGGGCATGGTTGCCATCTGACACCTATAGCGGGTATGTAGATGGCGTATGGTTTAATAGATAATCCATCCCAGCAGTTAGCAGTCAGGGCCATTCACTTGACATTGGTTATGATTTTAGGAAACCTGACAAACATTATGCATGGATTAGCCTTTAATAGCGCTGTTAACCCTTAAGAAGTAAGTGACAGCAATGTTTGGATTTCAGTTTTGACCTCTGATTGGAGAATGTTGAGGACCTGAGTGACACAGGGTGTTGCCATGTGCAACTGGGCAGATTCAACATTGTTTTTTATTTTTGCGCTGGATGAACGAGATTGGAACAAAGCTTGTTAATGATGACATGTAACCCCACATTGGGGTTATTCGGTTCAGAGGGGGGAAGGGAAGGCAGAGGACCACCAGTGGAGGATTGTATTTGTAAACAGATCAGAGAGTGGGGTTGCCCCCTCTCTGTATATTACACATCACAGTTAAGTCTCTTTGTTCTCCCCTGTGATTTGTGAACCAAGGAAAGTTTATCTTTGACCTTTTTAAGAAGGTAAAATGCCAGAGAAAATTAATTTCCTCTGTCAATTCTTACCCTAGTGTCACACCAGAAAGATTAAGTCTGTAGGGTTTGTTTTTGTTTAACCACCAAAGCAATTATTTTCAAGCAGTGACATAATCTATTAGAAATGATGGATTAGATAGACGTACATTATTAACAAGGAGCAGTACCTGCAGTCACAATCTATAAGGAGCATAATGATATGGTATATCACATGTAAATATCTTCGTCTTTTTTACAACAAGCCTTGGTTGTCATATTTTAATGTTCAGGGTTTTGTTCTGAAATCACCTTCTGTGTTCACTCAACACGGACGTAACCAACCAGACACACTCATCAATTCATGCTTCATAAAGATTACCATGTATGTGACACGCACAGAGATCATAGTGTGGAGGGTATAACCAAAGCCGCAAGAGCTGAGATTGGCTGCATTTTCTGATTTTCATTAAGTTTGTTGTAAGTGAGCAGCAGCTGAAGAGAAAACGGTCCTCTTCTATGCCAATAACTAACATTTAACTGTATTCATATTGTTACTCTCGTGTGAGGAGCACAAACCTCTATTTAGAAAACATTTAATCAGCTCAGGGGAACAGCTTTGTGTCCAGATTTATATCAAGATACATCCCAATATATCTTGATGTTTAGATGTTATTTCTAAGCCACATTCCCCAGCCCTACCTTGAAGGTATTATTGAGATTTTTGTGTATAGTAGCCCAAAGGATCAAATATCTTGGAAACCCCGCTGTTAAAGACCCTCCCACACTCTTCTGCCCGGTCCCCTCAGGGCTACGCACTAGCCATGTAAGTTTAATAATATGGCCCAGAGCTGTCTGGGACACCTGGGGTTATCGCATTAGGCCGACAGCCCGGAGAGGAGCTCGCAGCGCCCTGTAACTAAAGGGCCAGTGTTCTTCCCCCTCAGCCCCACCCATATCTGTTGTCGTCTCTGGCAACAGGGGCTCACTTCAGTGTAAGCCCTCAGCGAAAGAAGTTGTCCAGGCAAATGGTGGAGATCTGGCGTGGAAGAATCTAATTGCACTGGAATGCTCGTCTCTTCACAGCCTCCTGAAGGTCACCCCATGTCTGAAGAGGTTAGAGGTTAAAGGTTGGAGGGATTCCACCGCCACGAATGAAGACGTGTTTTAGTTGAAGTTTGTCAGAGGTTTTTTTTTTTGGGCGGTTAACGCCACATATTTTATGGACTGAATTCAGCTGTTATTGTTTGTTGTTTCAGGTGCACCTTCGCCTTATCCTGGTCAGTGGAAAAACACAAGACTTCACTTTCTCCCCGAACGACTCGGCCACAGACATCGCCAAACATGTATTTGAGAACTGGCCTGCAGGTATGTCTCTGCGGAATTCACCCTGTTGTGTTTTGTCAGTTTATTAGGTACACCTAAATGTTACTACTGCAGTCTACTTCAACAATCTTAAATCTTTAATCATTCATCCTGTGGTAAAGGCTGTTTTAGATGTTTGTCATGTAGCTTGCCCTGTGATTTTGAATGGGATGGACACTATTTTAAGAAGAAACCTGTTCACATAAAACACTGCAGGTCAATACAATACACATTACTTTTCCAAATGATCACAAACACAAGCATTAAAACCTACAAGAAAGTTGAATTTTATGTAAAAACTTAAACTGGCAACTGAAGTCTAAATTTAATTAACGTATGTGTCAATTTTCTGTATTTTTTGACCCACTATTATTAAAACGTTGACCATGAAACCATTAACATTTTTACTAAAAATAAATAATGATGGCAAACTACCAAAATACCTTGGAAAGTACAAAGATTAAAAGAGTAAATAGATTTTTCTTTTACTTAACTTATTTAATCACTGATTCATTGTGTTTCTATAGAACCATGAATGTTACTAGAAAGCATATTGGAAACAAATTAAGTTATTAAATGTTATTATCAGTGTATATGGCTGCACAGAAGTACTGAAATGCCATACTATATTTGATTTGACTTATTTTTTATTGTTATAGTTATTTGTGAATTTTCCTGTTTACACCCCTTAAATCCCTTTAAACCCCTGTTTTCAATTTGTAGTTGATGGCATTAATATTTGTCTAATTTCCAACATAAATTATATCATAATCACACATTTTTTTATGGTTGAAAATGTCAAGTGCCTCCATCTTCACTGATGTTCTTGTTGTTCTGCTGTTTCTGACAGGATGGGAGGAGGAGAGGGTGAGCAGCCCCAGCATACTGCGCCTCATCTTTCAGGGACGCTTCCTTCATGGCAATGTTACTCTGGGAGGTACGACACAAAGATAACTTAACTCACAAGCATAGGGTTCACTCACTGCAGCTGTTATCCACACTGTGAATGGATTCATGTTTGTCCTCGAATGACCAAAGTATGGAATTCCAATCACGAGTTGAACAACTAACTCATTTGCTCATTAAGGCCATGAGATGTGAGGTAAAGCTCGAGAATATTACACAGTCAGTGGAGCTTGTGCAACGGGGTGTTTGTTAAACTGCTGTTCCTCTGGACTTTATGTTGAGTGATATATTGTTGAAATACTGTGAAACGTATTTACGTCACATTTTCTATACTTTCATTTTCCTCCCTGTTATCAAGTCGGCTCCTGATGGGCTCCGTTTACACCTGGTATTAACATGTGTCACTCCCATAAAGTCCCATATTTCCCATGGAAAGTTTCAGTTAAGTCATATTTCCAAAATTCCTCAAGTTAAGTGTGTTTCTGGACATTTACCAGGGAATTTCCCGCCCCTTTGCGAACCTACTCGCCGCTCAAGCTTCCTGAACTTGAGGTGAACACAGTTTAACAACTGAGCAGCTCAGTCAAAACACAGCAGTGTAAACATCCTGTCTGATTTTCTTATTTTAATCCCATTAACCTTTTCAACTCGTGCACTTTGCCCAGCACCTGGCTTACGCTCGTGTCCTCAGGAACACGGATTTACTGGCAGCCAATCAGATAGGCTGATCCAGTGGTTTATCGCTATGTGATTCAACCATTGGCAGACAAAGCACTTTTTCTTTTTCCCCTCCTCTGAGGCTTCAGTCAGACTGAAATTCACACGGTGTGGTCAAGGTAAGGTGGAACAGGAAGTGGAGAGGGTTTGGTCATAAACGGGTTTGTGAGTGGGTCAACAACAGTCGGTGTTTTCATCAAACACCTCACCCCTGTTTACCTTCATTGCTTTTCCTCAGAGACATCCACTCTCTGTCTGCGTGATCGTGTTTCTCAGGGCGGATGTTAATACCAGGTCAAAACGGGTCATTTACATACAAACAATGTCCCGCCTTGTTTCACTAAGAACTACTAATACACACATAATGACTTGTTGTAACACAAAATCTTAACTTAAATAAAACCAACACATTAAAGGGAGTGAGTCGTTGACAACGGTAGTCAAAACATAGCATCATGTGACAGTAGAGCTGGTTGAAGTGTCTCTATCTGCTCTCAGACACGTACTCTCCACTTGAGCTCATGTAAAACTGCAGCAGGCATAATTTCAGAGAATGCACAGTGAGTGAATGGGTGAGTGCCCTGGGTTTTGGACGATTAAGCAAAGAGCCACACCCTCGCCTGGACACTCCGCTGATTCTCCTGCTGTTGTGAAAGCCACTCATCCAGACAATGACCTGCTGCTACGTCTTATTTGAACAGAAAACACCAGACTCCATTATCTGGAGTTCATGTCTGATCTGCGAATTGTGCGAAAATGTGGCCAAAGCATTAGCTTTACAATAACATCATATCATTCTCACAACATTAGCCACTGAAGGTTCTAACCGAGCTGAATCATGTGTGTGTTCTGTGTTTAAAGCCCTAAAGCTGCCACCGGGCCGGACGACTGTCATGCACTTGGTTGCCAGAGAGACTCTTCCAGAGCCCAACTCTCATGGTGAGCAACTTTCATTTATCTTTTTTTCTTTACAAAACTGCAACCAGAATATGAGTTTTATGTCCATCTCAGAATACTAAACATACAGAAGAACATGAGCATAAGGTGACATTGAATTTGCCTAGAATTGTGTTCACTTCTGATGACGTCAACACTCAGGGCGCATGTACACAGGTAGAATGCACAAACGTTTTGCATCGTATCAGCTTTTTTATCCACACAGAACCGAAGCCACATCGCTCTTTTTGGAAATCTTAAAATACCACCCTTGCATGTTTGTGTCTACAACCAATACGCAACTATTGGAAAAGAAAGAGCTCTGTGATGTTTTTAATCTGTGACGGGTTTTCACCACCAAAGCAATTTGTTTCCTGTACCTTTGGTTGAAACGTGAAATAGAGTTGAATGTGTTCTTATGAATCAGTCACAGATCTAACACTTGTCTTTTGATAATTAGCATTTTTCTTCAGACTTTGAGCTTGTTTAAGCTCTGCACTTTACTGAAGATGAAGAGTTGGGCATGTCACTTTAAAAATGTCATTAGTTGTAGTTACTTTTCCCAAAAAGTAGAGTTACTGCTGGTAAAAAAAAAAAAGGTTCAAATTTGTCAAAGAATTGTAATGAAACTTAAAAATCTACTGTATGTTCAGTTATTTATGATAAAACTGGATATTAAATATGTGTAGTGAAGGAAATGGACACTTAAAACAATAATTTATTAACGAGACAATGCGAGACAAGACATACATTACTGTTGATATACATATCCATACTGTCGTTTATTTCAATGAGGTAGAAGTGGACTCCTCATGGACTTAACTTTGACCATTGAGCCTTTGTTGCCATGTTTGATAGCGTCAGCCTCGTCCCACACGGCGCCCATCCTTTTGTTGTCCTCTGCTTGTTTTTCGCCTAACGTCCCTGTTGTCCTGTGTTTGTAGGTCAAAGGAACAGAGAAAAAACCACAGAGAGCAACTGCTGTCTCCTCTTGTAAAGCAACAGAAACATCCGCCTCCCCCCCGTCCTTCTACCCAGACCTCACTTATAACTGACACACATAAAAACATGCATACACTCTGCTCTCCGCTGCCCTGTCATCCTATCAGCTGTGGATGTGGAATAAGTCACAGAAGTCTGGTTGGGGGGGCATTATCCACTTTGGTTGAACTCTTGTCCAATCCGAGGCATTTTTCGTGCCAATATATTAACATCCCTCCAGAACTTTTACTTTTATCTACAGAATTCGCTGTTGTTGCCCATTTTTATTTGACAGTACAATAATACCTTTGCTACTGGACAAGTTTTAAATAGCGGTCGCACATAGTGAAAAAAGACCCAGGAACTCGTCACTCTTCATGGACACAGACGTGCTGTAAAGGAGGTGTGGGCTTTAACCTTTCCCTACTAGTCACATGGATGTTTCCCCCCAACTCATTGGTGTTAACCCTCTCATTGCACTTAACCTGGTTGTTGATTCAGAAGTGTTTATAGTGTCACCCTCTCTTTCCTCACATTTTCCTTTTGATGAACAGACCTCAGTTCTCCCACGTGGTAGAAAAACGTGCCATCCTCCCCGTAGACCGTTTCTGCCTCTTAATTGAACCGTTGAGTCTTTTATCGACACTAATGGCATTTGCGCCATTAGCTACATCCTGTTTGTTCCTGGCAATGGACCAATGGAGATTAAAAACTTTTATCAGGAGGACAACACCTGAGGGATGTACAGGTCCATCGGGAACAGGAACAGGACTCCCAGTGAGGCTTGCAAAAAAAAAAAAAAAGAATGGAGGCAGAGGATTTGCCTGTGTGCCATCTGGTGTCATGTTCACACTTGTGGCGGTGACTTAATTCATTAAGACTGCCGACGTTCTGTGGTAACGGGATCCGACACAAAGGGCCAATTACACACAGACGGAAGATGACGGGGTGAAGATGGGAGGTGGACGCGTGGTTGGAGTGAAACTCTCCTCTATTGGACACTGAGAACGAGGCAGAGGGAGCGACGTCTCCCACTCGGGTGAAAAGTAAAAAGGAAAAACTTTTTTGGTGATGTTTCATTTGGATGCTGTCTTTACTTCTTGTTTGCCTTTTATTGTGGAATTCAGTGATATCATTAATATTGAAATTGAAAAAATATCAATTTTTATCTTGTGTATAGGTATTTGTTAAATTTTAGTGTGTGTGTGAATGACTGAGTGAGTGTTGGTGAGCGAGTGATGCACGTGGCATACTGTGTGAAGTGGAGCGACGGCATGTGGTCTTAAATAAAAGGTGGTGCACTGGGAGTGTTGATGGGCTGCGGTTTCTTCAGAAACAGTCGGAAACCTTTTGATTCCTTCCATTGAGTGTCCTTTGGTTTGTGTTTTTGTCAATCAGTGTCACTGCTATGAAGTTTAGCTCAGTATGAATAAATGTAAAAACTAAAATGCAATGTGGTCTACATAAAAGCTTGTATTATAAATTAATAAATCTTTAATTAAGGCAACATCTTTTGTTTCCTTTTTTTTTACAAGTTTTAAAAATGTGGCGTAAGATTATTTTTGATCCATGTTTCTGTTTTTTATTATTTTGTTGTTGCACATTTTTGTCCAGTTAAGAGTTGCAAATGAAGATATTTCAGTAACCATCACAGAAGACCTGAAAATAATCATTTTGAAGAGGCTATAACCACAGATATAAGTAAATCAAGGTTGGCATTGTTGTCAAAAATGTTGCTTCAATTATTAAACGGCAGTTAAATGCAAAATAATCTGTGATCAGAAAAGCTTCAAACTGAGATTATTATTCACTTATTTCGCAGAGTATACGTACGTCACTGATTATTTTGCAGATTTAACGTATTATTAAAATATAAATATTTAACTAGATCATGACGTGTAACACTATATATATATGTATATGTATGTTTATTTGTATGTATATATGTAATATATACTGTTAGTGTAGTGTGTATGGGAGTAAAAAAATAGTTGCAGTTAAATGTGACAAATAGAATTGTCCTTGTTTCCAATATCTACATGTATTTTATCCGTTTACCTCTAGGTGGCAGTGTTTGTGTGTAAGCCAGTGAAAGTGAATCAGAATCTGTTTTTATTTCCACAATACAGCAATGTACTGTTAACACACAGTAAATACGAAATGAGAGTATATACTGTATGTGTCAGTATATAGCACTAAGAAAATCACAAATAATAAAAGCAAGACATTAAAATTCCATTAAAATCAAAGTAGACGTTAGTATTTTGAGAGATAAAGACATACAAGTGTGATTTGGCAATAAAAGTGCATTTAAAAGGCAAGAATGAATTGATAACAAAGACGATTATTTGAGAATTTAAGAAAAAGCTGCAATAATAATAAAATTTTCAGGCCTGATTTAAATGATCTGACAGTCTGAGCAAACCTCAGGTGTTCAGGAGGTTTGTTCCACCAACAGGTGAGGAGCAGAATAATGACGATATGTTTGGTTCTGCTTCTGGGAAACACACAGTTGAACCTAAAGTCCCTGAAGCAGAGAGGATATCATGGTCAAATAAGGTGTTTTGCACATAATTGGATGATTTGTAAACTGAGATAAAACTGTCCACGGTGTCGTTGTGAACGGCTGATTTTCAGCACTTTTTCCTAAACGTCCTCAGGAATCTGCTCCTGTTGTCCAGGTTTCCAGTTGACACTGGCAGCGAGTGCACTTTAGGAAAAGTGCAGTCAACCCAGTTCTTTTTTTCACTTCCAACGTCGCGTATATGACCCCTCACAGTTTCCACTTGCCTATATCTGAACTGTGTGTTTTTGCCACTGTGTGTTTTTACAGGACTAAACACAATCGGAGGACAAGAAGAAGTTGGAAGGAACTTTCTTTAATTGCAGTCCCTCAGGTTCAGAGCAGCTGTTTCTGCAGCAGTGAGATGAATTGCTGTCTGTGGTCGACATGACTCAAAGCGCGCGTGCAGTCAGTCTTTTTGAACTGGGCTTCTGTCCAACACACATACACTGTTGGTGTTTCAGCCTCAGGAGGGCGGTCTGCTCTCTCAGCTGCATGGACTCACACCAGCCTCAGCATGAAGGCCCTCACTCCCACTTTGGCAGCTGTGTGTGTGTGTGTGTGTGTGCTGCTGTTTAAGAGCAGCATGACATTGATGCAGCTCATGTAAGTGGAGTCAAACTGTACTGCTGTTTAAAACTATTTAATTATGTCAGAGCGCGAGATGATTCCAGGAGATACTAAAACCACCGGAGACAATGACAGGTTTTGTCTCCTCATTCTCTCCTACACTGTAAAATATGATTAAATCATTCTTTCCTTTCCTTTCCTAGATGTTCAACACTCTCAAGACATTTTCACATTTCCCCCACCTTTTGCCCGCCGTCAGCTGGGATTGGCACCAGGGACCTCCATGTGGAGGATAAAGTGGTAGAAGATGAGTGAGTGAGAGTGAATTTCCTATATTTAAAACCCATTATTATGACATTATGTGGACATAAAAACACAATTTATTATGTTTTTCAAAGGTTATTGACAGTTGTTGGGTGGTCAACATTCATTTAAAGGCGCCATATGTAAGAATGTGGCCAAAAACGGTTACTACACTCAAATTCAAAATACAGAGGCCTTTTAGGTTTCGTTTTCTCCGCCATTGTAGCTCAGACGTAACTGGTGACCTGTGGTTGCTCGGCAGCTGAGACTCTACTGACTGCAATGATTGGTAGATGGCAGTAGGTGGCGCCACATGCCAAAACATGATTTCGAAACGATTTGCGGTCAGCAAAATATTTTTTTTATGTGAATATTTTGTCTGTACTGTTGTTGTTGGTGAGTTCAGTTTGTTATATGAACATTATTCCTGAGTCTCTGTGACATATTAGGAGGATTTTATGGCCAGTTGCTTTAGATTTATCACATAATGCACCTTTAACTCTAAAGGTCTAAAGGTTTTGAAGGAAAAAAGGAGGGTTCAGATAAATGTCATGTATTGGAGGGTTAAGATTTGTGTGGCGTGTGAGATTTGGAAGAAATGTAGTATAAAATGATAATAATTCGAATATAATGGGTTTTTCTTTTGCATTTCTTCTTTTACAGTCATCGTAGATTGAGAGTCATGTAACCCTGGGAAGCAATTTTGACATTTTTTCTTTTAACAAATGAGACCATTGTATAAATGTTTTCACACACTGCAAGGAACTGCACATATGTGCTTCCCAGAAATGTCCGACCGTTTCTTAAATGCAGACCTGATGCTCGCTGTGGTTGAAAAGTGTTGTTCATATACTGCGTGCACAGACAAGTGGAAACCAGTGACCAGGCAGAACTGCAGTATAACAATAGAAGGAGATATTCTCACAGCTTCTCAGCTCCCTATTGATCCATCATGGAAAACCAGCAGATACCGCTCTCTGCAGGAGGCGCTAACTCCTGTTATTCTCTGTTATGGTAAATTCCTTTTCCCTTCACTCCTTCTCACTGTTTTCATATCAGTCATTTTCTTCTATATTAAAACCAGCTGTGAACACACACGCACAGACACACACACAGACACACACACACACACACACACACTGATACCACTGACTGTTGTCATTGTAACCATGTGGAGCATGAATTCATTTGTAATCTTTGTTTTGCACCTTTTTAGCCATTTCTCATCCACTCGAGTCATTGAGTCATGTCTGTTGTTAAAAGCGAGTTTATCTCTGTTCATAACTAAAACAATGATGCAGACAAGTTAAGAATGTCCATGTTAGTATTACAGCTGTCAAACATAAGGTTTTACTACTTATACACACACATGCAGCTGAAGAAATGTAAGAAATTAAGCTATAATATGATCCATGTACAGGTAGTTTATACTTAACCCTTTAAGGTACGCACCAAGAGAAAAGCAAAGGAAAAATTATTTCTTTGCATTTTTTATTATTTTCTGATTTTTTTTACTTATGATAACAATAATAACAATCAATATTTATTTATTTTTAAATTAGACCCTACAGTATTTCAGATACAGGCCTCTACCAAACGGTTGAGACGTCTGTTCATAATAAACCTGGTTTGAGTAATTCATAAAGTACAACATTCAGAACAAGTCACATTAAGTGTTAGTGAGTTTAAAGGGTTCTCTGGATCAAAATGGTTCTTACTGGAGCCATTAGTGTTACCAATAACCCTTTAAAACCCTTTAATCAGGAAAGGGTTTTTCAGAAGTAAATGTTTCCAGGTAGAACCTCAGCCCTTGTAGAAGGAACCCTTTTGGAACCCTAATTTCTAACAGTGTAGTGTCCATGGCCAATGAAAAATGTGGTGCGTTTGGATTTGGACGCATTATTCCTTTCAAAATAATTTCTTATTCAGCACAGAAAAAAAAATAAAAAAAATTAAAGGTTCCTTTGTCATTGTTAAACTATGTTTATAAGTCAAAAAAATAGTTTGCCAAAGAAGGACGTTAACACAGGACTTAATTGTTTTATTATTATTAGAATAGGTATTTACTACCTTGTTTCAAAGAAGCACAACAATATCATAAAATGTGAATAAAATGAATATGTGTATTACTTTTTGCACATTTTTTTGTAAAGTATAAGATAATACATTTATGTTTTAATGTGCTTTTGTTTTGTGTGATTGGGAGCTCTTCGTCCATCCGTCTGTCCACGACCTGTGAGGAGAGAGTTCAGTAGGCCAGTGTGAAAACATACACACTCATGCAGGGGCTGAATTAACCCAGCGGGGTTTTAGTAAATGAGCAGCTTTCATGCTGACTCCAGAAGCTGCTGCTGCTGTTTCCCTCCCTTCATCTTCAAACCTTCAGCCTTTAGTCTCCTAATTGGGGAAACGACACAGGTTTATGTGGCTGTTCCAGATGAAGGGATCGTAAGCAGGAGGAGACTTTTGACCAGGTGTGAGTGAGGAGGAGGAGGAGGAGGAGGAGGAGGAGGAGGAGGAGGAGGAGGAAGCTTTAAAACTGTTTAAATAATCAAACCAACTGTAAGTAAAATGCTATCAAAACAGTGGTACTTTTACTTACCTCAGTAGTTTTTCCACCTCTGACACTGAGGGTGTTGGTTGCTTCACATCTTTTTTATTTGACAGTTTATTTAACCTGATGTTTCCCCTCTTTGCCCTAACATGTAACTGTACAACATCATCAGCTCTGTCTACACAAGAGAGAGAAAGACAGACAAATGGAAACTTCCAGAGTTTATTCCCCAGCATTATTACTGTGAAGCAGGGCACGGAAATATATCACGATCACATTCCTTCTGTTAAGAAATGACCAAACCTTATGGCTTCTGCATTTTTACCTCACATTTTCTATCATTCGTGTTTCCAGCCTCAGCAGGAGAATAATCTGCTCTCTATCTGGAAACTGCTTCAGCCTCATCCAGAACATTGTTCTTTGCACTACCATCTTTATTTTTCATGGTTCACATTTGGTTCAAATATGGTTTAAATGTGTTATTTTATGTTTTTCTTATTTTTCCTCACAAACATTTTTAGCACTGTTGATGTTTTCTGGTCGTGTCTTTTGTCTCACGCGGGAGGAAGTTTCGAGCAGATCGGTCAATACGAGGTGAAAGTTACAGGCCACTTCCTGTTTCGTGGCAAACTGGCAGCTAAATTCAAAATGGCTGACTTCCTGTTGGGTGAAGTCTCTTGAGTTGCATATGAAATTTCAAGCAGATGTACACATTTAGAGAAATTTCAAATTAAAAGTCCCATATTGGCATTTTTTAATCAACTTTGAGATGTAATTGTTTAAAATCACAAGGGTCCGCCCACTACCCCACTACTCTAACCTCTAACCACACCCCCTAACATATATAAGCCCCGCCTTAAAGAACTTTGACCTCTGTTTCTCCTGCCAAACATTTTGAAGAACCTCCTGTGAGTTAAAATGGAGCCTTTTTCATGTTGATTATGTTTATTTGATTGATATTTACATGTGTTACTTAAATGTTCATATTGTTTGATCATTGATAGATTCCTGAGTTTAAAGACCTGACCTCAATGCATCACAGATGTAAGTTGAAACCTTTTGATTTGATGTTACTGAGCTGCTTCATTAGTCAAACATAATTTTATTATTATTGTCCATTTCTCTGTGTAGGGAAAATCATCCATTATTACCCGTCCATCTATTATCTGTCCTCTAACTGTTGTCCACAACAAACTGTTGAAACCACATCAGATCAGATCAATATAGTTTTTACAAGAATAAAAACTAATATTTCCATAAGTTCTGACCAAGATGACTAGGTTGACATATTTGACTACTATCATACTGTAAAACAGACATCTGTGCAGTTTTAGAGACATTTCAAGTTAAATGTCCCATATTTGCACTTTTCAATCAAATATATGATCACTTTTGAGATGTAATAAAAACATACATTTCCATAAGTTCTGACCATAATTCACTAGGTTGTGTTTAAGACATATTTGACTACTGTCATACAGTAAATCAGACATGTTTACTGTACAGTTTTAAAGGAATTTCAAGTTAAAAGTCCCATATTGTCACTTTTTAATAAAAAATAAAATGAGATCTAAATTTTGTTATGTAATAAAAACAAAAGTTTCCATAAGTTCTGACCAGGACTGACTATGATGCTGTAAATCAGACATTTTTACTCTACAGTTTCAGGGAAATCAACGACTAGTATCAACTGTTTTTCCACTGATCCTGCGATGTGACATAATATGGGATTATTCCCCCCAAAAAGTATACTGTATACTAGTATACAGTGTATATAATTCGTACTGGGTATTTCCTAGTGGTCACAGTAATATAATCCAGGGAACAAACTAAATCCTTTCAGGATACAGACATTGGACCAACAAGCATAAACATCCTGTCACAGTTGTTAAGTCATTAAAAGATAATCATTTGTTTCCCAGTCCCTTCAGTGTATTATGATTTTAAAATAAACTAATACTGAAACTAAATTCTATTTAAGTTCTGCCACTGTTAGCCAATTTCCTGACTTGTAATCCAGCACAATTATTACAAATTAAATAAAGTATTAAGGGTTCATGCGTAATATACTCAAATATCCTTCCATCTGGGTCTGTGCAGTTGTATTTTTTGTCTAATTTTTGGTGTTAAACACAGTTTACCAAAAGTAAAGGTTAAAGGTCAAATCATTCTTAATATCATCTTTGTTGCTGCTGTTTGTCAGGAAACGGCGTCGTCCTCCTCCTCGGCGTCGGTGACTTCTCAGACGAGTTGTCACTTGAGGGCACATGGCGTCTGACCAGCCTTTTTTCCTCCTCCTCCAGTTTCACATTAAATGAACAAAATACAAAATAAACTCTGAAGGGAAAACATACTAAAGTAATTACAAATGGAGCCGAGGCCAAATACGCTGAATGTGGTCCAGAGGAATCTGGACTCGCTCATTTACAAACTGGGTCGCAGTGATTACAGTCGTGTGTTGTTTAAGTACCTGCGATGGCTCTGGTTTGTGCTGAATTATAATGATGGTTACGTCAAAAACTGCTCACACAGAAATGCCCCGAGGCCTCAGCTTGTATTTATGTATTTATTTATTTTCTTTGAAGCAATCGTCCTGAACTGACTGCGTTTGCTGCAGTCGTTTTTCTCTTCAGTTGAAATGAAGGCTGACGGCTGCAGTTCATGTTCAGGTGTGTCTGATTTCTACATCTTCATGCTCCGACTCTCGCTTGGGAAATCGCTCAGTTTCCTCATCTCCGGATTAAGTGGTGGAACTATCTCATGTGTTCACACTCTGTGTGATTATTGCTCAGTGACACCAGATGCTGAACCCAGGTGTTGCGTTTGCTGTACTGTACGAGAATGTTGTAGGCCTGCAGCTTCCTTCTTTCACTACATTCCTCGTTTTTAACATGTGAGACTCGCAGTCATACACACACACACACACACACACACACACACACACACACACACACACACACACACACACACACACACACACACACACACACA
Organism: Microchirus variegatus; assembly: GCF_963457635.1. Classification (NCBI taxonomy): domain Eukaryota; kingdom Metazoa; phylum Chordata; class Actinopteri; order Pleuronectiformes; family Soleidae; genus Microchirus; species Microchirus variegatus. The sequence continues at coordinate 9,466,807 of NC_139807.1, read as the reverse complement.
TTCTTGTACTTGCTGCATACTGAGGACCAGCATTTCCACTTTATAAATCAACACAATTATAAATATCTACTTCATGAATGACATCTACAAAGAACTACTGGTTGCAGTACCATAAAATGTCTGCAGGTGGAGCCCCAGAGCAAAAAGGGCTGGAAAACTTTTTCGATTTTATTTTTAAAATTTTTGGTCCAACATTTTACAAAAACGTCATACTATACTATGTCTTCCAAAATCTGAAAAAAAAATTGGACCCAAAATTTGAAAAACAAATTTGACCCAAAATTTGAACAAAAATGTTGACCCAAATTTTGAAAAAAAATTGAAAACAAAATTTTAAAAAAAAAATTTGGTCCAAAATTTGAAAAAAAAATTTGATCCAAAGTTTGAAAAAAAAAATTTGGTCCAAAGTTTGAAAAAAAAAATTTGGTCCAAAATTTGAGAAAAAGTCGTCCAAAATTAAAATTTTTGACAAATTGAGTATAGCATGTTATAGCAACCTAAGGAAGTGATTTCAATGAAAACAAAGTGAGGACCGGCCAAAATGTCCTCACTCAGTAAAAATTACCTCACTTAGTTGGTTAAAAACCCTTACTGGTCCTGGGAACACACACACACACACTTTTTATTATTTGGGATAATTATGGGTGCCACGGTTCTTAAAATGTGATCATTATAAATCAGATTTATAATGTATGTATTTATAATGTAATTATATATATTTTTATCATTATTATTATTATTATTATTATTATTATTATTATTATTATTATTATTATTATTATGCAGCCAATCTGATTGTTCTTTCGATTAACTGAGTCATGGCTTGGTCCATAAAATGTCAATGAGATGATGATGTCTTGTTTTGAGTCCACAAACCAACATTTCTTTGTTTTATGGCGCAAATAAACCAGAACAATCTGAAAACTTACTTGTTAATAGTTGAGGATTAATTTAGTAATTATTAATCGATTATTGGTTTAGCTCTACTCAAGATTTTCACTAAAACATGAAACATTTTTTTTATATAATTTGTACCATTAAATTGTGACATTTTTTTTTTTTTTTTTGTAATGTTAGTGACATTTTGTTATTTATGTCGGTAAGGTATTTAAACACTGTGGTAACTTTAATCTTTGTAGTATTACTAACACATTTTTCTAACATTACAACATTGTGTAAACATTTTTGTTAACATCATTTTGTTATGAAAGTAAAATGCTTTTGTAAATGTATAATTTTTAGTTTATTTTTTCTTAATTTTGTAACATTAACACTGCAACATCACATTTAGTAACATTTTTGTTCGCATACATCCTTATTTAGTAATGTTGGCATTGCTTTTTGTATTATTTGTCGAACATTATAGTTCATCTATTTCCTGTTTGCACAAAAACAGACTGTTCACTCTCTGCCTGTTTATGTTTACAAATCTTAAGACAAACAAAACAAAACCAGCGTATATTAAAGCCCATTTTCACTGTGATGACATCATTCAGTATAATCCTGACAGATTGTTTACTTGTGAGTTTCTGGAGAAGGCTCTGCTGTTCTTTTCATATACATAGGTGCTCTTTATTGGACTCTTTGCCGTGCGTATGTTGTTCATTAAGACATCGAAATGCTTTACAGTTCATTGCTCTTTTTTTCTCTGCCTGTTGGAGCCCCGAGCTGTAATTCCAGTTAGTGAAGGATCAAATGGAGGTCACCGCTGGCCTGTGGGGGTTGCGGGAACAACACCAGTCCACCGAGCTTCTCCGGACTGGAGCTTTCATCCTCACTAATGGCTTGTCTTGGTGGGGAATCCCAAGGATGATTAGGGATTAAGATACCTGGCCCTCACTCCCACGCGCCGTTTACCATGTAATATGCAAAAAATACATGGTACATCTCCGGATACTGGTGTAGAAACCTAAAAAAATATCACTTCTTTTAGGAGGATTACTGTGCGTTCACACCCAGACTGTCAGTGACCTCTCTCCTGTGTCCTCGCACCTTGACCCAGTTGAACCTGACACTGTTTGCGGCTCGGTGAGAGAGTATCAGATGCTGCAGAGCTGGGAGTCGCTCAGGCCGCAGAGACAACAATGAACGTTAACTTTGTTCTGCCCTGACTTGAGTGGCATTGCTGGATGTGTTTTGGAGTTTCCCAGCAGCACAGCCCAAAGAAGGAGAAAGAGCAGAGTGATAAAAGCTTAACTTGGAGAATGACTAAACAGTTGTAAGTGGGTGTGTTAAAAAAAGAAAAGTGGACTGAGGAAAGAAAAGAGAAACCACAGTGGAAGGATAACTTGAGAAAATCCAGTTATTATAACAAAAAAGATGGTGTGAAGTCTTGAATTTGCTTGGTCACTGCTGCGCTAAAGCTGCCGTCGGTGTGAGTCATGGCTTCACGCTCCAGCTGTCTGTCACATGATGTCTGAGGCGACTCCGTCAAAGAAACGGTAACCAGAGACCGCTTGAAATCAACTCCACCACCATCACCAACACCAACACCAAGCCTTCTTTCCATGTAAATAATCAAGCTGTGTTTCTGTGCATCCTCTCTTTAACTTAAACAGCCAGATGAAGTAAAACACACTCTGACACGCACTTCAACCTGACTGCTGTTTGTTTTTCTACCCATTTTGTGTTGAAACAGAGGTGCTCTCGTCTGCGGCCCCCCTGCGTCGCCAGATTCACGCCACCCTGCAGCAGCAGCAGCAGCAGCAGCAGCAGCAGCAGCAGAGAGTGCTGAGAGTGGCAACATGGAAAGGTCAGGTGAAGTCCATTGTTAGAGCCGTCAACTCTCTGATTTATGAGCAGCAGGTTCACTCTGCTTTTTGGTGCATTAAACACACTCACAGTTTCCATATTTTTGTTTTATATAAAGGAAAGGGAGCGATATGATTTTGATGGGAAACAGCCAGTAGACTGAGACCTGCACAGTCTCTGCTTCTGCAAGTGAAGTAAGTGAGTAAACTTTATTTCTATAGCACTTTTCACAGGTAAAGTCACAAAAGTGCTTCAATGATAAGAGTGCAGAGTGGGGGCAAGTTAAAATAACACGATTAAAATACATCACATAAAAACAGACTATTAATACCAAATGTAATCCAAGGACAGTGCAGCTTTTAGGTTTGACTGTCACGACTAATGTTGTTGATGGACGACTTTATAATCTTATTGCTTTTCAAAAAGAATATTGTAAAATATATATATTCCTCATTAAGTCGATTTTAGTCAGCTTTTTTCCATTACTTTCATAAAATCTATATACTGCACAGAGGCTATAAGAATACATGTGCGATATAGTGTCTTATTTCCTTTTTTTTCAACACCAGGTAAAGGCAAACTGATGGAATTATATATATTTTTTTCATTTTCACCACACATATCTGAGCAAAAAAAGTATACAGTATATAATTATCACTACTCCCGGTTTTATATGTACATACAAAAAATGCAATTTAGAATTAATCATAACTTTGACTCAACAACGAATAAGAAGACACTGTTGTTGTTTTAAAGCCTGAAGATGTGACTTGTAAACACACATCCCAGGATGTCCATATAAGGAGTTGTGTATTATTCCTGCTGCAAATTTACCACTGAGGGTTGAGTACACAAGTGGGGACACATTTTAACCACTTAACAATTGGATTTGCTAATTAAATCTGTTTAAGTAAATCCATCCATAGATCCTTTGTCAACCGCTTATCTGAGTTGATTCAGGCTTAAGTAGATGATATCGTAATACATTTACCACCTTTTCTCGCTGTTGGACAGTTCTTTCTAACTCACTCTCTTGTACCAAAGTCCATAGAGAAAAAACGTCAGTGCTTTAAGCACATGGTGACACAGGAGCTGCTCGTCTATTTCTGCCCTGTTTGCTAAGTTTTTGTCACTTAGGTTAAATCTGAACAAAGGAATTCAACCACAAGTCACACAAAATAACACACTTGAACTTAGTGGTAAAGGCAGCAGCGGATCAGCAACTTCTGTGTGCTGTGATGTAAACATCGCTGAGGTGGTAAACACATTTGTGCAATATCACAGACTTTAGCATTTAGTTAAAGGAGTCATATTATACCCTATTTCTCTAAGTTAAACTAGTTCCCTGGTGACCTAATGAACATGTCTGTGACATGCTTTGACCAAAATACCATAAGGATGAAGCACCACAGCAGTTCAATCACCCTGCCAAAACAGCCCTGTTCAGAACGCTCTGTTTAGTAGTATCTCTTTAGGTCCACCTTAAAAAAAAAACTTAATGGACATGAAATGACATCAGTCACAGAGGCTACTGGGAGCTAACAGCAGTTAGCATTTGGAAAAGTGATCATTTGCAGGCTCTAGCAGGCACATTGCCAATGTGTCCACTGGACAGATAAATCCTCTGAGGCAGGAAGTTTGTGTAGAACTCTGTGCTGCACTGTGGAGCCAAGAATAGAACTTTTCACGGACTTCCGGTTTTCAGATACCGTTGCCCTCGCCTGCACTCTCGCGTGTTTTACGGAAAAAGCAGAGCTCCGCGAGACAACAATTCCAGGAATTTAGTGCATTGTGACGTCCCAGTGAGTGTGGAAGTCAACATCCCGTGTTTCGTCTCCTGTACTTAGACTTAGAGGACCACAAAAACATGACTTAGTCATCTCTTTTCACACTTTGCCGATGATAGAATGAAAACCTGTAAGAACAGGTACCTCATTCAGCCACACTTAAAAAAAAAAAAACTGTGACAATTAACTTATTTCTTCCCTCACATATTCATTCTAGTTTTCAACAGCAGAGAAAAGCAGACTAGTTGTAATAAGGACATTTTTGACATTTGGCAAATGATGATTGATAAATTATTGGAGCTGCGTTAAAATAAATTAGAGCGTGTGATTTCAGATGTGCTCATAGACGTAAAATGACCTTAAGTAGGTCACTCATGCCTTTGGCTGCTTCACTGAACCTTTGTGTTTAAATGTGAATGAGCAGTGATTTTGTAGCAGCTATTAAATGTCAAAACTGTGACTGTGAAACACGGAGCTGGAAAAGAAAACACACACTCTGTCAAGATTTTATCATGGTGCTTTTTTCTTTTCTTTTCTTTTTTCTTTTTAACGTGTGTGTAAAGTGAGGACAAACCTAAGAGCCGCTGGTTATAATAAAACACTCTGTGGTTTCCATGAGTCCCCGAGCTGTTTGTTGTGGGTGACCAGAGGGCATCGGGTACTTGGCGGCCGACTAGAGTTTCTCTTGCTTGTGTGGTGGAGCTGGTGAACTGCTGCTCTTTAAGCTGACAGTCATTCAACACTCTGCCAAGTCACAGGCTCATGATTCAACAACACCTTCTGGCTCCAGGGGCCCTGGAATGAGAATTGAAGGTGACAGCGACACAAATACTGGAGCCAGTAAAAAACATGAAGAAAAAACATAGAATACAGACTAAATGGAAGGTCACCTGGTGAGTTTTCTCACTGAAGTCTTTTGCACTTGTTAATACATTATTCATGACCTCATATATTACTTTACATGTTTTATACTTGCTCTCTTTTTCCCGTTGTGAAGCTTTTACTTATATTTCCCTCACTGGTATTCTTCTTATTATTACTACTCTTATTTTTTTAGTCATTATTATTATTGTTGTTGTGATATTAGGGTTGTTGTGATGAATTATTCTGGTTTTTTTTTTTAACTCATGCATATAGTGCATGCTTTCTTTGTTTTGTCAGTGACATAGAAGAGTTTGAAAATGGTAAAACGTGTCTGTGATGTTTAACATTTAAAAGTAGCTTTAATGATGTTAAATGTTTGAAATCTGCTGCAGAAAGGTGTCACACTGAATGACTTCTAAAAACATACTTTTGAATTAGATTTTCTGCACTAGATTTGTTTTTGCACAGCTCCATTCCAGTTAAAATAATATTATATACATGCACACAATGTGTTTTATGTAAATATAAATCACAACATGCAGAATCAAAAATTTGATAAACCAACTACTGTGAGTGTGTAGGCTGTATATTATGGGTATATTATCAGCATATTTCACATTGAGAAACCTTTTTTTTAAATCTTCTTTTTCTTATCTATTTGTTGTTTTTAATCTTTTATTCTGTTCTCAAACCATTTAACTTCTCTCTGGACTTTTCAGACATATTTAATGGGAAGAAAAACAAGATGTATTTACGATCATTTATAAGAACATTTACATCAATTAGATCGAGGCTCATTTCTGTGAAGGGTTAATCAAACAGTTTATTTTGGACTCGGTTCCCGTGACAGTAAGTCATTAATAACCCTGAATTATATCCCAGTTTGTATAGTGTGAGGTGCATCGCAGCACATTCATTTCATTGTCAATAAAACAATGTACAATGACATGTTACGTATCCACGTTATGTCACTGTCTAATCTCAGTTTATGAGTCAGTGTGAGCAGGTCTTAGCTGAGTAATGTGTTACTAATCTGCATCTAGATGGAAGCTGAATGTCAGGACACAGCTGCAGACCAGAGCCAGGCTCGTCTGGACTGAGACCAGTGTTTGGCCACCTCAGCTTCTCTCTCTCTCTGTCTCTGAGTCATGACAGACTGTTGTCACTCGTCCCACTGCTCGGCCTCAGCCACCTGACGTCTGTGCTGCTTTAATTTCTTCACAGAAAAACAGGAACACTTGGTGCTGGAGAGATCACATAGAGAGGATCAGTTCATGCTGAAATGATCACCACAGGTTGTTTTCTCCGGACTTAAAGGTCTTAAAGGTTAATAGTGAGATAGGTTTTTAAAAGTATGTTCCATCCAGATTTTCCGCCCTTTTCCATCTCGGTTTTCCAACTTTCCCTCTGATAAAAATATTTGGTCAGAAAAGAGAAGCAGAACAGGTGGAGCCTCTGTGACCGTTATCTATTTTTACTGGTTTAGTCTGTCTCGATGCGTTCTCACACTGATGCCAGACACGCTTTTTTTTCCCCTCCAGATTTATTCTTGGCGATGTTTGGGTGTTTTGGATTCTACCTCTTATTATGAAGTGAATTTGATTTACAGAGCTTTTCGTGATCCTCACAGCTTCACAGGCGCTAAAGTCCTCTGGGCTTTTTGTGTTTTGTTCATCTGGCGGTGAATAGCCTTTACATTTACGAATGCGCAGCTGTCGCTGGAATGTTCTGTCATAGCAGTGATGTCTTTTTGAGCTTTAAGAGCCTAATCAGTGGTGGATTAAATTCTGGTCAAAAACAATAAGCTCCAGCTGAGCACAAAGCAAAGATATGCCAAACTGCAATCCAATTATGGGCACAATTGCTTCATCACTCTGTGTGCCACTGAAAAGAGAACCAGACATTTGGACAACACACTAAACTGGAGTTTGTGGCTGATTTTCTCGGAGGAAAATTAGCTCTATGACTTTCAGTGGTCAGTTTCAGACGCTGGGGAGTTGGGGCTTGCTTCGTTAAAGGATTAAACCGTGGGTGTGGAGTTGCCCCCGAGCACTTAAACACCACTGATGCACAGTGTGTGGCGTCTCTGTTCAAAGTACACACACAGACAACAAACGCGGGGCCTTGTTGTTCCCCGGCTAACAGGAAAAGGCTCCAGCGAGAAGTGCGGCAGCCAAACCTCAGTGAATTCCTGATAAAGGAAAGAATGCAGCAGGAGAGGCCACGCTCCCGTCCTTTTAACATATTTTTTTTTCATAACCATAAAAAAAACCTCCCAGTGCACTCTTTTGGCTCAGTCACGTCTTCATTCAAGTTGCACGGCTTTGGCAGAGTCGAGATCGTAAAAAAAATAAAAGAACTGTAGTGGAATAAATTGTATTGAAAAAAAAGAAGGAGAGGGGAGTGGAAACATGCTTTAATTTCACTTTGGGAATACATCAACAGCTCAACACTTGTAGAGATTATTTAGCAACTTTAAGTGGTTGAAGGTGTGTCGGGCTGAAAAAAACACACATTATTCTTTGTCTTTAATCATGGAAGCGCTGATTAGTAACGCTGGCTGTTTAGAGAGCCTGAGAGCAATTATGCGCGTTGCTGTTGCTTTGTGTTGGAGAGCAGTGTCGCCACATTAATACTGCATGTAAATATGAAGATCGGCAGCTGCAGATAAGAACAGAGAGCAGCAGAGATCTGGCGGCCGCGCGGCTCTTGTTTTGTCAGGGCTGCATCTGGATCGCCTCCTCTGACTTCATGTGCATCGCTGAGGATCAACAGCGCCACAAGTTTGGCTCTTAATGAAGTCATAAAATGACAGAATAAAACAAGAGACACACAAATAAACACATAAATCATGCTCTCTATGTGAGAGGCTATTGTGCTGCCAGAGCCAAAACTTGGCCTCGTAGAGTTTCAACTGTTGTGTTGTGTTGTGTTGTGTTGTACCTGATGTAAATCATGGACCATATATAAAAATGTAACATAGTCCTCTGGTTAATCGGATGAGGACATCACAGGAGCCTCTAGGGGGCGACTTTACTGGTTCCAAAAAAGAATTTGGTTTGAAAGGAAGTCTACGGGGTTGATTTACAACGTCAGTCAATATTTGAATGGTTTTAATCGCTACTTTCAGTCTTCTTCAACAGCACATGATGTCAGGTTTTTTGAATTATGTTCCCACTGAGGCCACACGGTTGGTGTAGTGATGCCTTTGTAGCAACGGTTCACGACCCGGACAGAACAAGGGTCCCTGTGTGTGCATGGGTTTTCTGTGGATTCTCTGGTTTCCTCCCACAGTCCAAAAACATGGAGCTGAGGTAAATTAGACACTTTAAATTTGAGCGTGAGAATGAGAGTGGATGGTTGTTTGTCTCTGTGAGTCCCTGTGATGGACTGGGGATCTGTCCAGGATGTGACCCATCTGTTGCATCTATGTCAGCTGAGATTGGCACAGCGCCCCCTGGGAGCCTCATGTGGAGGATAAAGCAGTAGAAGTTGTATTGATTGATGTTCCCATTGAGAGGAAATTAGACAATAAAGGACAACACATATGAGAGGACACAGGTGTGATTTTGTCCAATAGGAGCCTGGTTGCCAGTGAACTTCTGTTTTCAATATGTCAACATGGCACCTGCCAAATTGTGAGACTCGCAGCTTCAAAACCGCAGGTCAGTTTCTAATGGGTGACGTCATGATTGGTTGCCACAACAAGCTCAAGATATTTACAAAAATTATTGAAATGTGGTGAGTTCAGAGATAAAAGAGAGTAAATGGATGACGCAGTACCTGACCTGAAATCAGTGGGGTGCATTTTTTCACCGCTTCACTTCAACGATCCAGCTGTTTACCGCACCAATGAGAAAAATATGGACCACACTGCGGCATAACTTATTCCTGACAGTTTTAGAAGCAAATCTCTCTTAAATCTCAGAGCCTGTCTTGAATTTCATCGTGTTCTGCTCCCGTTCTTTCCTGTGCACAAAGTCTCTCTCTCTGCATCGCCTTAAATTCTCCATCTTTACCTCTGCATGTGCTCACTCCTTCTCGCCTTTTTGACAGTGAACACCAAATGTGACCCAGTGACGATGCAGAGTCGTGTTTCCCCTCGCCGGAGACTTTTCCGGCTCATGGACACAGGAGACCGAGCGTTCTGTTACAGGCCTGGAGACGACCATTTAACCCCCTCTTCAATTCAGTAGAATCAACAGGTGAGACTAAGAAACTTGACTTGAGTCGTAGGGATTTGTTGCAGCATCGCCAGCGTTTACCTGGAGGTGATGCTGCTGCTTTCCAGACACTCAGAAACTGACATGTTGTGAACAATAAATGTCACTCAGTGGTGGAGTTTCTAATCCTGATCTCAGAGCAAAACCATCTTTGTGGAGAGGCAGGTTTAACTTTTATTGATGCAGGGAAATCCCATTTAGATCAAAAATTAGGCTAAAGTAGGCACACAGTTAAAACAGTAAGAGAAAACAAATAAAAAGAATCCAGAAGCACATTATGTGTTCTGAGGTTGGCCTCAAGAACTGTCAGTTTGGATTTGAAAGCATGCTATGAAATTAAGTTTAGTTTCCAGTCTTTCTGCTACATATTCCATGCAAAAGGTGCCAAATGAGCAAAAGCCCTTTGACCCAATTCAGTACGGGCGTCTGGAACAGAAAGCAACAAATGATCTTGTGAACGGAAAGAGTACGGATCAGCACTTCTCAGTGAAATTAAGGGACAAATGTAGGTCAGCAGTAATCTGAGCATTGCCTTGTATATGAAAGTACACCAATGACTAATCCTTCGGGCGTCCAGAGCAGGTCATCCCACCCAAGAGTACACTACCGTTCAAAAGTTTGGGGTCACCTATGCACTTTTTTGGGGGTTTCCCATTACCAGTAAAACTGTTTTCAGCTGTGATAACATCATTGCACAAGGGTTTCGAAGGGTTTTCTAATCATCCAATAGCCTTCTAACGCCATTAGCAAACACAATTAGAACACTGGAAATGGGCCTCGAGACACCTATGTACATATTCCATTAAAAAACAGACATTTGCAGCTAGAGTAGTTGTTTACCACATCAACAATGTATAGAGTGTATTTCTGATTCATTTAATGTTATATTCATTGAAAAAAGTGCAAATTGGCTGAACTTGAGAATGTAAATTTCCTAAAGGTTTAGGTCAACATTTTCTTGTACTTTACCTGCCAGCCCTGTGGTCTAATTTCTACAAAAGCCCATGTGAGAAAATCCCAGTTCTAGAAAGATGTCCAACATCAAGAAAAAAAACGGTAAATAAATGAACGTATCATAAGCTTAGAGGCGTAGATTTCATTTGGTGAGGTTGAAAAAACATGTTTTTTCTTGACTTCTTGTCTTAAACACAGACACAGACTTGGAGGTAGGAACAATAATCTGAAACTACCGACTGTGGAACATATCTGCAGTGTGGCTAACAGACGACAGTGTCCACTATCAAGGATTCTTTGTTACCTGGCAACTGTGGGCAGGGCTTTTGTCGTTTCTCTGGAGCAAAGAACTGGTGATAACATTCCAGGACATTCCAGGGTTACACCCCCCCCCCCCCCCTTTTAGACTCAGTGGCACAAAGACTAATGGACTTGTGTTCAACAGGTGAGACACACACAACTCACTTCAGATTATTCTCCCCGAGAGGTCTTCAAGTCCCACTGAGACTCTGCATATTTCACTTTTGAACCCCCCAAAAAAGTGAGCCCAATCTGAGCAGTGTCAGATTACGCACACTCACTGGATTATGTAATAAATTGGCAGGAGTTGCTCCTGGTGTACTCCTCTGCTGCTGTAGCTCATATCTGCTTCAGCGTGATGTGTTTTGAGAGATGGTACAGGTTGAAACGAGAGGTTATTTGGGTTACTATGATCTTTTTGTCATTTAAGACCAGTCTGGCTATCAGAGCATGGATACTTCCTGGATAGCTTATCTTTGTTTGGAATATTCTATGTCAGTGGCAGTTTCTAAAAGACCCAGGCCCCACCTGACACTCACATGTCACATTCAAAGTCACATTCTTTCTAATGCTCAGTTTGAATTTCAGCAGGTCATCTTGACCGTGTCTACCTGTATTAATAAGCAGTTAATCCTTTAACACCGAGCATAAAGCTCTCTTTGCATCACTGCAATTACGCTACGTTTACGTTTGTGCTATTGGGAAAATTCCACAGTTGCAGGTCAAAGCCAACGTGTGGTTATTACGGTAATTTCTTGTGCTGCTGCAGGAAGCCGGCGAATCAACGTCTTTGTCACCAGAGAGGAGAGAGTTGGAAAAAATATGTTTTTTTGTTTGTTTTACTTCATTTTAAATTGTTAATACACCATTTTAACATGCAGTACATTGTACATAACGGCCAGATATTGAAAAATGATCAAAAGCACTTACTCACAGGTTATTTTCTGGCCCTTTTATGGTTAAAATAAGCAAAAAAAAATGGTTAAACGGATGTACCCAATAAAGTGTCTGGTGAGTTTATATCAAATTGTATATAATGAATTTAAAAAAGCACACATATAAAGCCAATGAGGGTTATTTAAACCAGTACAGTCGTGGTCAGGTGACTAATGCGGTTGTTGTGGACTCTGTATTATTGGATAAATCATATCTTCTCATAGATAAACAGATAAACACACTCACATTCTTGAGGGGTCAAACAAAGGTATGCAGGTATATGGAGGAAGTGGAACTTTTTTTGGGAGCAAACTCACGAGTGAAACTCCTGTGTCTTTGTGCACAGACCAGTGTCAGTGGGAATGTTCGCTCTGAGGCTGTAAATATTTGCCTCTATTTACCGAGTGCTTCACAGCAGCTTTGTTGCTCGGCTGAAACGACCCGAGTGCTTTTTTTGTCTCGGCCTCCTCCATGGAAACAGCTTTTTAGCAAGAGTTTGATCCATTTGATGTGGTTAAATGGTTTGCAGTTGCCTTGTGTTGTTTCTATCACGGCCTCTTTTGATTTCCCCACATATCCAAACCACATTGAAGGCTCCGCAGCGATCGGGGGCCACACTGCCATGGAGGGTCACATGTTTGTGTTTTCCCACAATATACACAACATCTGCACGGCGGCGTTCCGTCCTCACACTTCTGCATCTCGGCAAACATGTCATATCTCACATTTCTAACATTCCCGACACAATTCCTTTTCCCTCTGGCATCACTTAATCAACAATTACCGAAATATTAAACCCACGTTTTTGTGACTACATATCAAATATTTTGGCAGAAACTGTGTGGAAAGTATTTGTTCTGAAGACACAGCTTTTATTTGTGTTAATTTCCCTGTTGGACTGCATTGTTTTCAGGGTCAAACTTTGCTCAAGGTCATGATTGAAGCCGCAATGTTTTTTTATTTACAAATAAAAGGCTCCAGAGTCAAAGGTCATGGGGTGACAAATAACAGAAAAAAATAATACGTCAGCTCTTATTTGACTCATGGGAACCAAATACCTGTTGAATCACTCAGTAAAGCAAACAGATGCCCTTCTACTTACCTCTATATGTCCAGGTCAGGGAGTTGTTTTAAGGTTGTGTTTGGAGGTCAAAGGTTAGAGCAGCAGAACACTGTGAAGGATGGATTTCTAAGCTCACTTGCAGACGTTTTCGCCGACACTTCACTCGGCCCAGACTGGTTAGAGATATGATGGGATGCACTCTCCCACCTCTCTGCTGACGGATTTCATCGCAGTTAGTCAGTTTGCATTCCTCTGTACTGTTTTTGCAAACTGCGTTTCCTTTTATTTTTTTCCCCCCCTTTTCTCTTACAGTTCATGCAGCCAAACTGAAATGACATCATGCCGATGGGGAAGTCAGGCTGGATACGTACCCACAAGGCCCTGCAGGAGAACCAGGGACCAATGGCAGGAGGGATGTCTGCTTCACAGGAGGGTGAGATATATGTATTTTGTTCTCTCTGTGGGGAAAATCCTCAACTTGTCAGAAGGTAATTCCTGTCCCACATGAAGCTCTTTGTCAAACTCTGGACATGTGGAAAATATCTGCTCTGTTCTGTTTTGACCTGATAATAAGGAAAGACAGAGGATCGACTGATGGGGCGTCAGGGCTTTGATGAAAGGGACAGAATGAAGAAGCAATAAATACGTCAAGATAAAACACTGAGGCACAAGCTGGAGAGGAGAAAGGAGACATTCTTTGAGCGCACAGTATCGCTCTTTAAAGAACTCCACTCTGAAAAGGCTCCAGTCTCTGCAGCTCCTATAACAAGAGGCTCGGGCCTGACAACAGGTCAAGAGCCACAGGAGCCATGGAGAAAGGTTCATTCTACTATTTTAAGTCTGAATCCAATTATCAGATTAAGGAGTCTGGAGAAAATCCTGTTAATAGTTCCCCACTTTGTCAGCTAAAAACGTCACGTAATTCTTGATCCCAGGCCCACCGTGTTGTTGCCATTGTACAGGCTGACCACTGTGATGCGAAAAACCTACTGACCTCAGTCTGCTGTGCACACGAGGAAACATACACAGAGGATGGACTCCACGGAGCTATTACAGGCTTTGACTTGTGCCGCAGCACCATTTCCATGGAAATGTAAGGTATGCCTGTTCACACATACCCAGCGTGAACTCACTCATCTGGAATCTGCCACACTGCCTTTCCTCCAGGCTCAACAGCCCACACGGCTACTAGTAATGAGATTTATTAAGGAGGAATCCAGCACAGAGAAAAAAAAGTTGAATAATTACCAGGAAAGTCAAACACAAGTGACACAGATGGCCGGTAACCTGATGCCTTTCATTTTCTCTTCTCTCTTTTTCCTGCACACAGTGACAGACTAATAACTCACGTCCATGAAAAATGGTCACATGTCAATGAACACGACAGTGACTTCTGCAAAGCTGGGACAACGAGGGCCTGCGTGGCATTTTGGTTCTCCTTTTTCTTAAATGAATCATCTTTTGAAAGAAAGAAAGAACGAAAGTGCGAGCTGTGGAATTAACTTGAGTGTGTCGAGGTTTTTCGGGGGTCAGGGGTTAAGCAGGAGGGTTAGTGCTCCTTAAGACCTGAGTGTTTCAGAAACAGACATTAAGTTGAGGAGAAAACAGACCTGTGTTCATTCAACATAGCCCCCAGAGGTATTTTTTAAAAAAAATATTGTTTGCAGCTTTTCCAGCAAAACATGCCGCATATTTCTTCTTACCGTGAAATTATTTTGCCAACATTTCAGAAAAAATGTGTGCGTATTAAACTCCTCAGCACAAGCTTATCATCCATAGGCTGAAGTATGCACTATCATTGTCATTTATGTCAATCATCAGCAGAATAAAAACCATTAGTAAGAACTTAATTAATATAAGCCTCTGATCATGTATCAGCATGTACATCTGTGCTTATTTTTCCTTCCCCGTTAACTGCGATTCACCCGTTTCTGCACATTAACTCTGTGCAGATGTTCATGGCTCCCAGAGGAGGAAACCTAACGGCGTTAGTGATCCTCTAATTTTACTCCAGCGTCACAGGCAGTCATTTGTGCTCCAGTGCCTCGGTTTATGACTAAATACCTATCAGTAACATTCAGGTCAGTCACAGCTGTGCCTTTAAGCCTTCAAAAGCAACTAATAGCAAGCTTGCACTCTGGGGAGATTCTTCAGTCGGCTCTTTAGTCTAATCATGGGATCATGTCCTAGTGAGTTCATGTGAGAGCAGGAGAACGTGTCGATCTAGCTTCTGTGGACGCACTGTTTTTGTCGTGTTAACAGCAGCGTCTGGAGAATGTGTAGAGAGCAAACAATTAAAGAGGCTGTATGAAAGAAATGTGATATACTATGTTATACATGTGCTCAGAGATGAAGGAAACAATGGTGAGTTTCAATTAAAGGCTGCAAACTCTGTTTATGTGTTGGGTTTTGGTGTTTTTGGTGTTGTGTTACAACCTGCAGCATTTCAACACCACAGGTTGCCAGCAAGCACAGTGAGATGCATCTGTGGGTTAGAAATGGTGAACTTAAAAAGCCTCACCACCCCTCTCAAAAACGCTTTGACAGAGGAGAAGAAAGTCAACGGTCAACTGAAGGTGTACAGAGCAGACATTTATGTCCCCTCTCCACCTAAAGAGCCACAAAACCCATTTCACCCATAAAATTAAGATAGTATCACATATAACTTCTTTATACAGATGTATACAAAATAATGATAGTTTGTTGCATTAAGAACTGCAAAAAGAAAACTGTTGACATTTCATTGTTGTTTATAGCCAACCTTTTATTAAAGGATACTTTGAAATAAAACACAGAATTATGTTGACCTAGTCCTTCTATAGTTTGTGGAAATTAAGGAAATTAAAAGTAACCCAATATTTGGATTTTGAGTAGTGCTTGAGAAAACCTGCCTCACACAAAGTCAATGTGTGGACCCAACGATGGACAAAATATTACAACACTTTTATTTATCACCTTGATCTTGAGGTGTTCATTTTTAAATATATATTCAAAGCTTAAAGGAGGCACTGCAGAAGGGCTAAAGAGTTGCAGACCCCTGGTATAGAGGCAATCTATTTCTCCTGGACAGGGAAGTAACACACAAAGATTCTGTATGTTGGTGGATCCATTAGTGTTGTCTCCTTTTATTCTGTGTACAGAGCTGGGAGACTTCCACGTTCAACCTCGTGCCAGTGACTGACACACAGAAATCAACCAACAATGGTCAGTGACGGTGAGACAGTTATGCGGTAACTGCGTGTGATGTCACCCACGAGAATACAAAACTCCAGTTTTCAAGAATCGTGATTTGGTCGACACCGCGTTGAGGATTTGCAACCAGAAGTTCAGAGGCGTCGCCTGAAACCATTCACCATCTGTGTCTCGTCATGATGTGTCATAATTTATCGTCTATTTTCCTCTTAATGGGAATTGAATTGACATAATTTGCATCATGTGTTATTGAAGAAGACCCGAAACTAGCAATTGAGACCAATAACTCGTAAGGAAAATGTTTAGTGATATACTAAGTACTTTTTGCAACCCCCTAGTGGATATTTAACATTATTTCACTTGTTGAATGACTTGAAGCCAGGTTTGTAAGCTGTTTTTATCCATTACTCGATAAGGTAAATACGGAGGCTGTAAGAATGTGAACTATAGATTGTCTTGAATCCTTTTTAAAAGCACAAATTCGACAATCTGATGACCAACTATATAAACATACCTGAGCAAAAAGTACTCGGAGTGAATGTTTGAAATTTATTCATTCAAAGTTTGCTTGGCTCTCTAATTTTGGACCCCAATTTTTTTTCTAAAAAAAATTGTCACATTTTGGACGACATGGTATAGTATGACATTTGACATTGACAAATAGTATGTCAAATTTTGGACCCAAATACGTTTTGGTAAAATTTATTTATACGACATAGTATAGTATGACGTTTTTTTTCAAATTTTGGACCAAAATTATTTTTTCAAAAAACTTGTCAAATTTGGACGACACAGTATAGTATAAGGTTGTAGTCAAATTTCGGACGATGTATGACAGTTATTTCAAATTTTAGACCAAAAAAATATTTTTTCAAAAAATTGTCACATTTTGGACGACACAGTATAGTATGACTTTTTTTCAAATTTTGGACCAAAATTATTTTTTCAAAAAAATTGTCACATTTGAACGACATAGTATAGTATAACGTTGTAGTCAAATTTCGGACAATGAATGACAGTTTTTTCAAACTTAAGACCAAAAAATGTTTTTCAAAAAATGTTTACATTTTGGACGACACGTATAGTATGACTTTTTTTTTAAATTTTGGACCAAAATTTTTTTTACCAAAAAATTGTCAAATTTGAACGACATAGTATAGTATGACGTTGTAGTCAAATTTCGGACGATGTATGAGTTTTTTCAAATTTTAGACCAATAAATGTTTTTCAAAAAATTGTCAAATTTGGGACGAAATAGTATAGTATGATGTTTTTTTCAAATTTTGGACCTAAATTATTTTTTCTAAAAACTTGTCAAATTTGAACTACATAGTAGAGTATAATGTTGTCGTCAAATTTCGGACAATGTATGACAGTTTTTTCAAATTTTACAGCAAAAAGTGTTTTTCAAAATTTTTTCAAATTTTTGACGACATAGTATAGTATGATGTTGTAGTCAAATTTTGGACTATGTATGACTGTTTTTTCAAATTTTAGACCAAAAAATGATTTTCAAAAAATCGTCAAATTTTGGAGGACATAGTATAGTATGACTTTTTTTTCAAATTTTGGACCTAAATTATTTTTTCTAAAAACTTGTCAAATTTGAACGACATAGTATAGTATAACGTTGTAGTCAAATTTCGGACGATGAATGACAGTTTTTTCAAATTTTAGATCAAATTTTTTTTTCAAAAAAGTTGTCAAATTTGGACGACATAGTATAGCATGACGTTGTAGTCAAATTTCGGACGATGTATGGCAGTTATTTAAATTTTAGACCAAAAAAATATTTTTCAAAAAATTGTCACATTTTGGACGACATAGTATAGTATGATGTTTTTTTTTTTTTTAATTTTGGACCAAATTTTTTTTTTTTCTAAAAACTTGTCAAATTTGAACTACATAGTATAGTATAATGTTGTAGTCAAATTTCGGACAATGTATGACAGTTTTTTCAAATTTTACAGCAAAAAGTGTTTTTCAAAATTTTTTCAAATTTTTGACGACATAGTATAGTATGATGTTGTAGTCAAATTTCGGACGATGTATGAGTTTTTTCAAATTTTAGACCAATAAATGTTTTTCAAAAAATTGTCAAATTTGGGACGAAATAGTATAGTATGATGTTTTTTTCAAATTTTGGACCTAAATTATTTTTTCTAAAAACTTGTCAAATTTGAACTACATAGTAGAGTATAATGTTGTCGTCAAATTTCGGACAATGTATGACAGTTTTTTCAAATTTTACAGCAAAAAGTGTTTTTCAAAATTTTTTCAAATTTTTGACGACATAGTATAGTATGATGTTGTAGTCAAATTTTGGACTATGTATGACTGTTTTTTCAAATTTTAGACCAAAAAATGATTTTCAAAAAATCGTCAAATTTTGGAGGACATAGTATAGTATGACTTTTTTTTCAAATTTTGGACCTAAATTATTTTTTCTAAAAACTTGTCAAATTTGAACGACATAGTATAGTATAACGTTGTAGTCAAATTTCGGACGATGAATGACAGTTTTTTCAAATTTTAGATCAAATTTTTTTTTCAAAAAAGTTGTCAAATTTGGACGACATAGTATAGCATGACGTTGTAGTCAAATTTCGGACGATGTATGGCAGTTATTTAAATTTTAGACCAAAAAAATATTTTTCAAAAAATTGTCACATTTTGGACGACATAGTATAGTATGATGTTTTTTTTTTTTTTAATTTTGGACCAAATTTTTTTTTTTTCTAAAAACTTGTCAAATTTGAACTACATAGTATAGTATAATGTTGTAGTCAAATTTCGGACAATGTATGACAGTTTTTTCAAATTTTACAGCAAAAAGTGTTTTTCAAAATTTTTTCAAATTTTTGACGACATAGTATAGTATGATGTTGTAGTCAAATTTTGGACTATGTATGACTGTTTTTTCAAATTTTAGACCAAAAAATTTTTTGCAAAAAATTGTCACATTTTGGACGACACAGTATAGTATGACTTTTTTTCACATTTTGGACCTAAATTATTTTTTCTAAGAACTTGTCAAATTTGAACTACATAGTAGAGTATAATGTTGTAGTCAAATTTCGGACAATGTATGACAGTTTTTTCAAATTTTACAGCAAAAAGTGTTTTTCAAAAAATTGTCACATTTTGGACGACATAGTATAGTATGATGTGTTTTTTTTTTTAAATTTTGGACCAAATTGATGAATGACAGTTATTTAAAATTTTAGACCAAAAAAATATTTTTCAAAAAATTGTCACATTTTGGAGGACATAGTATAGTATGATGGGTTTTTTTTTAAAATTTTGGACCAAATTTATTTTTTTTTCTAAAAACTTGTCAAATTTGAACGACATAGTATAGTATAACGTTGTAGTCAAATTTTGGACAATGGATGACAGTTTTTTCAAACTTAAGACCAAAAAATGTTTTTCAAAAAATGTTTACATTTTGGACGACACGTATAGTATGACTTTTTTTTAAAATTTTGGACCAAAATTCTTTTTACCAAAAAATTGTCAAATTTGAGCGACATAGTATAGTATGACGTTGTAGTCAAATTTCGGACGATGTATGAGTTTTTTCAAATTTTAGACCAATAAATGTTTTTCAAAAAATTGTCAAATTTTGGACGAAATAGTATAGTATGATGTTTTTTTCAAATTTTGGACCTAAATTATTTTTTCTAAAAACTTGTCAAATTTGAACTACATAGTAGAGTATAATGTTGTAGTCAAATTTCGGACAATGTATGACAGTTTTTTCAAATTTTACAGCAAAAAGTGTTTTTCAAAAAATTTTCAAATTTTTGACGACATAGTATAGTATGATGTCGTAGTCAAATTTTGGACTATGTATGACTGTTTTTTCAAATTTTAGACCAAAAAATGATTTTCAAAAAATTGTCAAATTTTGGAGGACATAGTATAGTATGACGTTTTTTTCAAATTTTGGACCTAAATTATTTTTTCTAAAAACTTGTCAAATTTGAACGACATAGTATAGTATAACGTTGTAGTCAAATTTCGGACGATGAATGACAGTTTTTTCAAATTTTAGATCAAATTTTTTTTTCAAAAAAGTTGTCAAATTTGGACGACATAGTATAGCATGACGTTGTAGTCAAATTTCGGACGATGTATGGCAGTTATTTAAAATTTTAGACCAAAAAAATATTTTTCAAAAAATTGTCACATTTTGGACAACATAGTATAGTATGATGTTTTTTTTTTTTTAATTTTGGACCAAATTTTTTTTTTTTCTAAAAACTTGTCAAATTTGAACTACATAGTATGGTATAATGTTGTAGTCAAATTTCGGACAATGTATGACAGTTTTTTCAAATTTTACAGCAAAAAGTGTTTTTCAAAATTTTTTCAAATTTTTGACGACATAGTATAGTATGATGTTGTAGTCAAATTTTGGACGATGTATGACTGTTTTTTCAAATTTTAGACCAAAAATTTTTTTTTCAAAAAATTGTCACATTTTGGACGACACAGTATAGTATGACTTTTTTTCAAATTTTGGACCTAAATTATTTTTTCTAAAAACTTGTCAAATTTGAACTACATAGTAGAGTATAATGTTGTAGTCAAATTTCGGACAATGTATGACAGTTTTTTCAAATTTTACAGCAAAAAGTGTTTTTCAAAATTTTTTCTAATTTTTGACGACATAGTATAGTATGATGTTGTAGTCAAATTTTGGACTATGTATGACTGTTTTTTCAAATTTTAGACCAAAATTTTTTTTTTTCAAAAAATTGTCACATTTTGGACGACACAGTATAGTATGACTTTTTTTCAAATTTTGGACCTAAATTATTTTTTCTAAAAACTTGTCCAATTTGAACTACATAGTAGAGTATAATGTTGTAGTCAAATTTCGGACAATGTATGACAGTTTTTTCAAATTTTACAGCAAAAAGTGTTTTTCAAAATTTTTTCTAATTTTTGACGACATAGTATAGGATGATGTTGTAGTCAAATTTTGGACTATGTATGACTGTTTTTTCAAATTTTAGACCAAAAAATGATTTTCAAAAAATTGTCAAATTTTGGAGGACATAGTATAGTATGACGTTTTTTTCAAAATTTGGACCAAAATTCTTTTTTTTCAAAAAAATTGTCAAAATTGGACGACATAGTATAGTATGACGTTGTAGTCAAATTTCGGACGATGTATGACAGTTTTTTAAATTTTAGACCAAAAAATATATAGTATAGTAAAAACTTGCCAAATTTTGGACCCAAAAACATATTTTTTTTTTAATTGTCAAATTTGCACGACATAGTATAGTACATACTATATATGTGTATGACATAGGTTAGTATGTCATCCAACATTTGACAAACAAGTCATACTCCAGTCAGTGACCAGATGTCCAAGGGCCAAAAGGGAGACCAACAAACATCACTGTCTCGCCTGGTGTCCACGTCTAAATGAGCTGAGTTGGTGACATGGATGTACGTCTGTGGTGAAAATACACAATCAGACAGAGGCAGCAGTGTGTCAGTGCCACTGGGTCGATTGCCAGCACAGGAATTAAGTTTCATCCGGAGTAGACACGTTCACCCTGCGGTCAATTTCATGTCCTCTCAAATACCAAAGTCATGCAAGTGAATCAGGAGTCTAATCTGTGGCAGGTATTATTACTGCTGCTGTGACTGACAAGAAAACTCTTTGATTCTCTGAGTGTTTATTTGCTGTTTTTCTTGACTGACAGAATTCTCCTTGTGTACCTGGACCTGAACAAATACTGAAAATAACAGGGTTTCTGCCAATGACTGATATACTACTAACAACTGTTTTTCCACAGTTTTTTTTCCTAAACTATAAAAGTGCAGGGGCCTCTCCTGAAAATGAGCCAACAATGAATGCTGCACATTTTTGTTTCTTCTTTTTCAAATGTACATCATGTGTAAGACACTTTGATATGTTTTGGCAAAATGCATGCTTTGAATAAAAATAAAAAATTCGGGAAACTTTGTGTTTTTGTGTCTTGTGTCCATATCATCTTACAGTGCAAAAAAGAACGTGCAGAACTTTGTGTGTGGAGGAGCAGAGCGAGGGCCGGAAAGAAAGGAATCTACAGAGAAACCCAGTCCATATTGCTTAAAGCCAAAAACACAAAGACACAGAAAGTGCTCACTCTCTGTAGCACAGGGACTGACAGTGACACCATGATCACACACAGCAGGCTCACTGTGTAACACAGATACACCTCTCTGGCTTCAAACACAATGATTTAATTCTACATCTCTGAGGGAATACCTGTCAACGCTGTGCTGTACACGGCGCAGTGATGATTTTATTGAAGGGACGAGGAGCAGGAAGGGCAGGTATTTCCCTCTGCTCTGAGGACAGCAGCAGTCACGCTGCACTGACAGCCTGACCTGTGTCCTTGTCGGGACATTCCTCAGCATTCCTGAAAGCGCTGTCACTGTGACTGGTAGCTCTGTTTCGGCACCACCATACATACAACTGCAACAAGTCCCACGGGAGCGTCGCCTTCCCAAATTCCACAGGTTCACAGGGAGAGGACAGATCCATTGGAGATCAAGGTCAGGCTGCAGAGGAAAAAGGGAGACGAGGTGAATACTGAAGCCAACAAGCCCCGACAGTCCTCTCTCTGCCTGTCTGCTGTAGTTGGTCTTCATTTGTGTCTATAATAACTCTGGCACCCGTGATAATAACACAGCACTAATACCAGGAACAAGACTTTTCTTGCTTGGTACCTTAGGCCCTCGCTGTGCTTGCCAAATGTCTGATATGATGAATATTAACAGTTGAGTCAGAAAAGGGAAAACAGTTATCTTTGAGTTAACCCCTTATCTTCCAAAAGATGTTGCACTGACTTCATTGGCACAAAGTGTGGTAACAGTGTAGCGTTTGGACGACATAGTATAGTATGATGTTTTTGTCAAATTTTGGACCAACATTTTTTTTTCGAAAATAATTATCAAATTTTGGATGACTTAGTATAGTATGACTTTTTGGTCAAATATTGGACGACATACTATCATATGACGTTTTTGTCAAAGTTTGGAGCCAAAATATATTTTTTAAATGGTCACATTTTGGACGACATAATATAGTGTGACGTTTTTGTCAAATTTTGGACCCAAAGAAATGTTCATAGTTTTTTGTCACATTTTGGACGACATAGTATTGTAGGAACGTTTTTGTCAAATTTTGGACCCAAAACTTTTTTTCAAATTTTTTTTAAACTTTCGACAACATAGTATAGTATGACGTTTTGGTCAAATTTTGGAACCCACATTTTTTTTATCAAAAACAATTCTCAAAGTTTTGGACGACTATAATATCACAATT
The DNA here is from genome assembly GCF_963457635.1 of Microchirus variegatus. Lineage (NCBI taxonomy): Eukaryota > Metazoa > Chordata > Actinopteri > Pleuronectiformes > Soleidae > Microchirus > Microchirus variegatus. The sequence continues at coordinate 9,443,401 of NC_139807.1, read as the reverse complement.
TAGTAAAATTTTGGACCCAAAACATTTTTTTTTTTTTTTTTTAAATGGTCACATTTTGGACGACATAGTATAGTATGGCATTTTTGTCAAAGTTTGGAGCCAAAAAACATAATAAAAAAAATGTTTGTGTGTGTGTGGTAATGTCTTAAACATGCACTGGTATGACAACTCTTCATAATCATCAGATTTCTTAAAGGCTTCAAACAGACTTGGCTGAGATTTGGGTCAAATTTCTTGAACTCCAAAATAGGCTCACACAGCAAATATCCAGTAAAGCTGACTGATCAAAACATTCCTCAGAAATAAAAAAAAAAAGTATCTGAATGAAACGATCACTACGACTCAAATTATCTGATAAAAACATGAGGTTTAGTGGTGTAAGCCATTTCTAGAAAGCTAGAAAACACATAAATTCCAAGATATTATTTTGTGAACACCACAAAGAGGATAAATTACATGGACTCTTCTTGTGAACACATTATACATGGCTGTATTTGAAGCTCAGTCTTTAGCCACAAACTCCACTGGAAGCAAAAAATAACTCTTTCTGAAGGGAAGTCCACTGGAAAATGAGTCATTTACCTAACCCTTAATGGTCTCAATCTCTAGTTTCTGGCCATATGTTGTCAATCTTGTAAATTATAATCCCATTTAGAGGAAGCTAGACAATTAAATATGGCACGTGTGAGTGATTGACATGTGGATTTAGTGTGTGAACAACCTAGGGAAAGAATAGAGTGAGTAACCACTAGTAGACGACTCCTCTAGTTGCACAAAAAACTACATTTAAATGAATGTTTATGGGAAAATGAGTCTAATCCTCACTTGATTTAAAACAGTTAATATTTGATGAGGAGTAAATGGTCTCAGATGCTAGTTTTAAGTCTTCTTCAGTGGAACATGGTGTTGATTTTGTAAAGTTTGTTCCCATTTAGAGGAAGACTTAGCGTGACTGACAGAGATTATTAGTGGGAGTAATAAACGTATTGCTATTTGACGCCTAACTCCTTCTACAGTTGTCAAGATATTCAATATTATTGGGTTAAGTTATTCGACATTTAAAACATCATCATTTTCATGCATCAAACTCTTTGTACTTTCACGCAGACACACCTTTCAAATTTCAAAATGTTCACAGACTTTTCAACATTGTTCACTGTATTCACCTTTTAAATACCATTCATACTTTTTCTACAATTAGCGTTTAAGTTTCATCAAGTTTTGGGACTTTTTCAGAGTTTAACATTAGTGTGTTCAATCCTAACTCCACACTTTAAAAAAAAAAAAAACTTTAACTTCTAAAACTTGAGCACATTTTATATCAGAAAAATTACATTTAATACTTAAGTACAGTAGATGTCATATACGTTAAGCATTTTTTTGAGTAATATTATAAAAAAAGTGACTTCAACTTCTACCAAAGTCATTTTCTGGTTCTTTGTGGTATAATAAGAGCAGTGTTTTAACGTAGTACAAATATTTTGTGACTGTCCTAAAGTACAAAAATCACGTTCTTGTGCTTTACGCTATTTCTATGTATTTGTTACTTGTTACTGACAAATTAAAAAAAGAATAGAGATTTGGTATTATGGTCTGTTTAAATAGAGCTTTTCTAGTCTTGATGAACTGCTTTACACTATACACTGTAAAAAAAAAGAAAAGAAAAAAAAGAGAAAACTCAAAATTTCAAGGCAATCAATTTTTGAGTTTACAGCCCAACAAAACAAAAGATCACGTTTAAAAAAAAAAAAAAGTTCCATCAACTAATTCTATTTTGTTAGACAAACTTGTAAGTTAGAGTTGTGCCAACTCAAAATTCTCTTTTCAAACAGTTTGGCTAACTGATCTTGTTCAGATAATGTAAAACATTTATTAAAAATTCAGTCACAAACAAGTCACAACTCTAACTTTGTCTAACAAAATAATATTATATATTATATTTGATGGAACTTTTTTAAAAATTCGAGATCTTTTGTTGGGCTGTAAACTCAAAAGTTGATTGCAGCAAGTTGCCTTGAAATTTTGAGTTTTCTTTTGTACAGTGTACTTTTCACCCATTCACATACTTCAACATGTGGTTAAGTGTCTTGCTCAAGGACACATATAGACTAGCAGTGAGGAATTGAACCCACAACCTACCACACTGTAAAAAAAAGAAAAGTCAAACTTTCAAGGCAACGTGCTGCAATCAATGTTTGAGTTTACAGCCCAACAAAAGATCTTGAGTTTTTAAAAAGGTTCCATCAACTAATATTAATTTGTTAGACAAACGTGTAAGTTACAATTGTGCCAACTAAAAATTCTATTTTTTAATAAATGTTTTACATGATCTGAACAAGATTAGTTAGCCAAACTGTGAAGAACTGAAAAGAGAATTTTGAGTTGGAATAACTCTAACTTACAAGTTTGTCCAACAAAATAATATTAGTTGATGGAACTTTTTTTTAAACTAAAAATGATTGCCTTGAAATTCTGAGTTTTCTCAACTTTTTTTTTTTACAGTGTGTAAACTCAAAAATTGATTGCAGCAGGTTGAAATTTTGACTTTTCTTTTTTACAGTGTAGTTTTCACCCATTCACACACTGCAACATGTGGTTAAGTGTCTTCCTCAAGGACACAGATAGACTAGCAGAGTGAGGAATTGAACCCACAACCTACCATGCTACTATGGCTCAAGTACATTTTTATATCAGGTATTTCATACAGTAAAAGTCATATCCTTTAAGACTTTTACTTCAGTGATATTATAAAAAAAGTGACTTCAACTTCTACCGAGGTCATTTTTCTGCTAAGATACTTGTACTTGTACTCAAGTATATTCCTTTAAGGTACTTTATAGAAGACTGCGTGAGAGCTGAACCTGTCAGTGAAGGGTTACATGAAGCTGTGGTGACCGGACAGAGGAGTCCCTCTCTCCGCGGGCAGGGAGGAGCGGAGGCGGGGCTGGGACGTTGGACCCGGAGGAAACTCTTCTGGAGCGTTATTTGTTGCTGTGCGTCTCAACTGTGCGGGTTACAGAGCGACGAGCGACGTTCAGCTGCATCTCACGCTTTATTTACTTATTTCATGTATTATTATTATTATTATTATTATCATTTATATAAAACACGCAGTTAAAGAGCGCAGTTTCGTCGCAGGAGACAGAGATAGAGACAGAGGAGGAGGGACAAAGTACCTGTCTGTCACCGGGGGATGATGAAGAAAACCTGGGAGGTGAAGGATCCTGAAGGAATCTGATGGAGAAGAAAACCTGACTGGGATGTAAACACGGACCGTCGACCTCTTACAAGGAGGTAATGTATTTATATTAGTGGTTTGGTAATAGTTATATTTATTATAAACATAAAGTTTTCCCTGATGTAACACCTGTTTGAGACATGGGATGATGTTACGATTATTCTCGCCGAAATGATTGCGATATCACGATATATTATATTATATTATATTATATTATATTATATTATATTAGTGTTACAATTCGATAAAGAACAAATCAGTTTGACTTACATTTTGGTCACAAACACATAGTTAAATTCGGTTTGTAAGTGTGTGTTTTTTGTAATGTTAGTAACATGTAGTGTAATTGTAATGTTTCTTATAACATGTTTCATCTGTTAAAGTGAAATGTTACTAATGTTACAAAATACATAATTTACTTGTAATGTTACAAAAAATATCTTGGTTAATATTAAAAAAACCAAAAAAAAACACGACTTTCAGTGTTTTGGGGGCGGAGCTTGGACTAGACATCTGACAGGAATGACTGGAAAGATGCCCCCTTGTGGCAATTCGGGAATAAAACACAAGGACTGTATGTTGGCGAGTCACACAGCATTTTTAAGTTACGTGAGATTTCGCTGCATTGGAAATTGCGATAAATAGTATATCGTCCTGTCCTGACTAGTCACCGCGTTTTTATTATTTTGGCCATAAACAAGATGGTCTTTCACTACAAATATTTAGGTGAAATGATGGTTAAAGTCTGTTAAATGCTATCTTTCATTCTTAAGCATCTTTGTACATGTTTATGTGACTCTGCTGCAGACATTAGATTAGATTATAGATTATACATTAAAACAGCGAGTCCTATCACTTCAGTGTTTCACAAAATTGCTTGTATCATCTCTACCTTGAGTAGAAAGCAGATAGGAGATCTTTTCCCTGGTGTCCAGACTCTAGGTCGGTCCTACAGTCCATAAACCACTGCTCTTTCCTTCATCATGTCCACTTACGTGCTGCTTCTGTGTTTTTAATCCTGGAACAGGATCTGAAAAAACACACACATTTTATGCTTTTAAGATCTCCAAAGTCAAAGGTTACATCTGTTTTGCCACAGTCTGACTATAATACTTTTATATTTTGGTCACGTTTTACCACGTCTGTAGCTGTTGTTAAATGTGTGCTGCAGCTGTCATGTCTCTAACACTTAAACATGGAAGAATAATTGTACTTTCCCTGCTTACAGCAGCTCCTTTTCTTTTTTACTACCCTGCCTTTGTAGTGTAATATGGCAGAGCACATAGGTGTGTGGACAGGCCCCACCCTGTCTTTTGTCAGCAGTAATACTCTGTGTTGCTGCTATGCCTCGACTTGTTCTTTTTTTCCTTCTATTTTTGCACTTTTTTTTTACACACCTGCCGTCTTTGTGCCATGAATGCTTCCAGGTCCACAGTCTGTCTGTAGACAGTATCAAGTGTCTCTTTGTCCCTGCTAATCTGTCCTGAAAGAAGATTTAACACAATGAAGGTTTAATGTTTGACAGAAAACATGTTCTTTTTACACATTTTCTGATGTGATCTCTCAGCCACTTCTCCATCTGCTCTGGAGGGGGGAGGAATATCTGATATCCTGATGTGTTTTTTGTTGTTGTTGTTTCCAGTAATCACAAACTGCATTTCATCCTCCAGTCTGAGCTCGGGCCGCTCAGCCTTTGCCTGTGACCTTGTTGCTTCCTCTTAATGACTATGCAGCACAAAATGTCCCAGGAAAGGAAGGGATTTTAATCATAAAGTGCTTGTTTGTTTCTGTCAGGCTCATCTATAACATAAGAACAAGAGGTTCATTGTTGCCTCAGCACACCACATGAAATTCAGTCCTGCGTTGCAACGTCAGACTAAGCTGCCCTCTCGCATTTACACTCCACTGAGTGAGAGTCCAGATTTAAGAGGGATTAAAGGTTCGTGTGAGGAGCTGATGTAGAAATATTAGTTATTACTGCCGCTGATGGGATTGTTTACTGTGTCTTCCAGTGTTCCCCATCACCATGTTGATGCCACGTGAGAGCCCGCTCCTGACTCACCTGCTCCTGCTCCTCCAGCTCCTCCTGCCCCTCGGCCTGGCCCTGCTGCTGCCTCCTCACCCCCCGGCAATCCACGTCCCCACGCTGATCCCTCACACGCCGACGCCTCTCGCCCGCTCTCGCTTCAGCGCTCAGACTCAGCTGGACCTCACCACTCACTGCAACTCCAGCTGCTTCCACAGAGGCGATCAGGACGTGCAGCTGACGGAGAAAATGGCCTTCGAGACGCTCTACTCCGACGGCTCCCGCACTCTCACGGCTGTGGATGTGGAGGATGAGGATGAGCTCCAGGGCGACGCCCCTCTCTTTCCTTACTCTTCACAGGGCAGAGGAGCCAGACTGAAGGCCAGACACAAGCGCGTGAGGCGACAGATCTATGGCGCAGACGGTCGTTTTAACATTCAGGGCGACGACTTCCTCCTGGATTACCCTTTCTCCACAGCCGTGCGGATCTCCACAGGCTGCACCGGTGTTCTCGTGTCTCCGCTGCACATACTCACGGCTGCCCACTGTGTGCATGATGGCAAGGATTACGTGAAAGGGGCGAGGAGACTGAGGGTGGGCTTCCTGATCCCACCGTCTGTCAACAACACACACAACCGCCTCTCCTCCACCGACAAGCCTCTAGTTCGCTGGGTGAGGGTGAAACGTACTCGTGTGCCAAAGGGCTGGATCCAGGGCCCTCAGGAGGTCAGTATGGACTTCGATTACGCCCTGCTGGAGCTGCGATGGCCTCACCGACGTCCCTTCATGCGCCTCTCTGTGGCTCCATCCTCAGACGACCTCGCAGGGAACCGTATCCACTTCTCTGGTTTTGACAGTGACAGACCCGGGGAGCTGGTGTACAGGTTTTGTCCAGTGGAGGAAGAGTCCAGCGACCTGATTTACCAGCACTGCGATGCCCGGCCAGGAGCCAGCGGCTCGGGGGTGTATGGCAGAGTTTGGGACAACAGTTTAGAGCGCTGGGAACGGAAAGTCATCGGCATATTCTCTGGACACCAGTGGCTGGAGATCGATGGGGAGAACCGGGATTACAATGTGGCTGTGCGCATCACTCCTCTGAAGTTTGCCCAGATCTGTTACTGGGTGCACGGCAACCGACTAGACTGCGCCCAGGACTGAGAAGAACAAAGTATAGCATCAAAAAGCACAAGAAAGCACATAATGACTAAAGCGTTACACTTTAAACAGGATTAAATCCATTAAAAACAGATTACCCTTCACTGACGCACCAGATCTACTCACTCGCTCACTTACTTTTCAATGTCGTTTCCATTCACTGAGGCGTTCCTTCTCTGTTTTAATTTGCTTCACGTAATTTAAACGATTCCGTCTGTGGGATCATCACCGCGACATATTTTAATATGTTTGGAGTCAGTGTTTCCACAGTGTTAACATAAACCACTTTTTATAAGAGGGGGAAAACACTTTACCTTGTGTGTCCAGTGTGTCAGAAACAGCATGTCATTTCTCGACTGTGGTGAACGAGTCTTTGCTGTACGTCACGGGGGTGAAGCGGTTTGATGTTTTTGCAGCTCTCCGAGGGTCATTCGACTTCATGTGGCATGATCTGCATTCTGAATGATGTACGGCTACATAAGAACTGCCTGTAGTTAATCAAAACCACTGATGCCGAACATTTCAGCAGCTTGAAAGTGTGGACTGGAGAGACAGAGTGTTAATCTTTATTTTATTTGTAAAATAAATAATAAATGCCTGATATATTTTAACTAACTGAGAGTTTTAAGTGTTTTGTCTCTGGTTTCAGCAGTGGGGTTGGGTTGCCCTCTTGTGGTCATAAGAGTTACTGCAATATTAATGAACCTGAATATCAGTGATACTGAAGTTCTGATGTAGTTAGAACTAAAGTAATGACTCAGTTGATAGGAACATAGATTGTAAGAAAAAGCAAATGCATACAGTGAGCTTAATAGTAAGAGTTTTTAAAGATAAATATAAAAGTTGATGCCTGAATAGCCTATTAGATTTTAAGCATCTCACATCTTAAGATCAAACCTGCACATTTAAAATAAATAAATAAAGTGCAAAAGAAAGGCAGAACACCGAGTAATTTAGTGCTTTTTATTAGAGATAAGGAGACGATACAAAACATCCACCATTCAATATTCAGTTTAAACTCTGACTGCTGGTCCTTCGTATACACATTGCTCCTCATCAAACCTCCATAACACCAAAGTTTTTCTGCTTTTCTTTTAAATCAAGGATGTCCTAGTTTTACCACGAACAAGGAATGTTGTATGTTTGTTACATCAAATGCCATGGCAATGCCGAACTGGAAATAAGGAATAATTCAAGTTTTGGAATTTTCATGTTCAAAACAAAAAGAGAGAGAAAAAAAAAAACAATGGATGGAAAAAAAAACAACACACACACACAAATATAATATATATTTAACCATGTTCCCTCAGAGGTTTTGATACATCTTGTGCAATCAAGAGTGAATTAGTCCATATGTCACCTAGTCACATGACTAGAGGTTTGGCAAACAAATATAATTGAATGAGGAATATCAGTAAATATTTCAATTGTTGGAACAGGGTGTTAAACGTCCCTTTTTCTGCAACTTCTCAAATTGAACCTGGGAAGAACAAAACCCGGTCTTTAAGCATTAATAATGTGTATTTATCATCAGCGTCCTTCAGCAGTTGCATCTTATTGTATGTCCTGTGTGTGTGTTTTGTTCTTATCCTATGATTCTTGAACCGGAATGACAGTCTTTTATTTGTGAAATCCTTTTTGTTTTGTTTTTGTTTTAACTGTCACTAGACCCCAAAAACCCACCCACAATACCCCTCCCCAAGAGTCATTTTTTTTTGTTTGCTTTTGCCCTTTTCCAAAACAAACTGGAATGAACAGCTAAACCCAACAGATGTGTCTGGAAAGGCCTCAACTGAAGCCAAAGAGGGAGGGAGTGGTAATATTTATAAAGAGAATCCTTCCAGGGTGACTACTGATGAGCCACCAAGCTTTTCTGCCAACGTGTGCCGGTCTTTAACGTCTTCCATATGGTTCACCTGCCACTCGTGCTTGATACCTGGGAGAGAAACAGAATTGAGAAGAAGTTAATCACAACATCACCATTGTCATTAAGGACACAGGTACGTTTCCTCAGATATGGCTTTGTGCCAAAAACACACCCATCATATGTGTGACACAAACGCATCCTTGCTATTGGGGCGTTTGTCATGTCAGGTTATCAATCACAGCACAGCACCTTCAAACACCATCAGCACTATGCTGATGTAAGAACTGACTGTTCTTACATCATAATGATGAATTTAAGACACACTTTGCTTTGATGTTCAAAATGAGATGTGAAATTGCCTCAGTATGAGATAAGTAGAGAAACCCAAGTCAATTAGTGGAGTGTCAACCAAACCGAGCTAAAAGATATTTAAAAGAAAAACAACAGAATGTGTTGTTGTCACAATTTCACATCAGACCCACTATTATGACAAAGTATAGGTTAGATGTGGTTAAGGTTGTCGATCCTTAACCACACATTTAATTTGCTGCTCTTTCAGCCCGAGGATGCTCAAATTGTAACACACAAGTATATTTACACAAACTCACCTTCAAATTTCCTCTTGATAGCATCTTTCGAGCTGGCATAGATCATCTTGCTCCTCAAAGGCGCACCATCTGGGGCCCTGTGACAGGAGGGAGAAATATTTAAACCAAATGTCATCTTGATGAAGGTCATTAACATTTATAAATCCCCAACGTTTGATTGTGGTCACACTCACCAGAAGATGAAGACCAGATCCTCCTTTTTTGTTTCTTTGGTCTCAAAGGTAGCATCATACAGAGCATAGCGGCAGTCGTCTGGGGGAAGCATCTTCACAAAGTGCGTGTATGGGTCCCCGACAGTTGTTCCCACGTCTCCCTGCAGGATTTCCCCACTTTTGTCCACAATGATGTTCTTGGAGTCATTGCTCATGCAAAACAGAACAGCCTTCTTCCTCTTTTTCTTCTCGTCTTCATTGGCGTTAGCCTTACGCACCTTCATATCATTGAAGATTGAAATCACCTCATCTGTGACTTTAACACCGGAGGCCTGTGGAGAGAACAATGTGTTGACATGGTTACGGTTTAACGTGGGAGGTGTTAGAACGGCAAATAGCAAGAGAGTATACCCCATTAGTTGCTTTAACAATGATGTGACCATCACCTTACAGTCTGCTGTGAAAAGGCTCCGTTACGCCAGACATGCTTTACATACACGTTGTACAAGTTCAACTCATTGACAGCTTGCTAATATACAAGACCAACTTTCAGGCACCTCACTCCAATGATCACAACATTTGACAGTAGTGTTCATCCACAGTCCTAAACAAAATGCAGATATTAATCCAATGGGTGTTTGTTATTTTCAGGCCATTATGGACCAAAAACAAACAAATATTTTTTATTGAAAGACAGATCAGCTCACTTGGAGCTCTACTCCAGTGATAGTTTTGACTAATTATTGTACTCTGAGTACAGTATATACTCGAATACTACATGATGAAACTGAAAAAGGGCCAGAGAGAGCAGCATGTGACTATCACACGGACAAACTGAGATGCAAAGTTTTGGCCATGATATGCCGTCATTACCGGTGGTGTATTATGCTCTGATATTTATTTTCCTAGTGACAAAGAGTCAGTGCAGCTGTTAAATTCAATTTATAATATATAGAGGTCAAATTATGAGAACGCTGGAGAACAGAAATAAAATATGCGGACAGTATCGATTGATCGATTGAAGTCCAGTGCAAATATATGTGCACGTTGTAAGGACAAGCAGGTATAAAACGTTACATAAGATCCGGGGAAACACAGGGAGAATGTGTGCATCATTCTAAACTCTACCATATAGATGCCCATGTGGTTGAGGGTGTAGTCAGGAAATTAAGAGTTTCAGTGCAGGGTTCAGTCAGACAATGAGGCCTCTGTTGAACTATAGAATACAAGTCACATCATTGAGTCAGAGCTTGCTCTACTAACAGTCAGATCTTCTGACTCTGTTTAAGGCACTCAACAGGAAAAAGCAGTCTCAGGGGAAGACGGACGAAAACTGCAACCTACCGACAACATGTCAATGTGTGATAGGGGAAAAAGGACAATGAAGAGGAAATAACGGGGCAGGAAAGATGGAAAAAGGAACCTAACTGCAAAGCAGCATGAGCAAGCATTGAATGTTTGCTTAGGGCGGAAGGCCTGTGCACAGGGTGTAAAAGGCTTGTGTGAGATAACAGTGAATTTAAGCGTAATAATTAACCAGAGAATCATACACACTTCCTTAAACTCCCATCAAGAAATGTAACACAGGATTAAAAGCAGTGAGATGTTTTTTTTCGTCTTACTGAATTCAATAAATAAGTTGCTATCTTTACATACAAGTTCCTCATTGTATGGGGACAAACTTGTTTTTAAACATGTCCTTGCACGTCACCATGGCGATCACTATGGCGATCACTATGCTCTCACCGTATCTGAATCACTGGTACTTTTCTTTACAGACAAGTCAAGGTTCAAGTTACTCACTTGAGTCAAGAGTCTTGAAAAGGGAAGGGAGGATATATGGCTTTATTGCACATCGCTATAAAAGAAGTTCAATGATTAGAATAATCACGGAAAAACTTTAATATTTTGTATGAGTGACTTGAAAATGCCGTCTCCCTAGCCAAAATTCAGACCTAATGATTTATTTTGAACTGCCACTAGGGAATGCCTAGTTATTTCCAGTCATTCCATGACCTTATAATGCTTTAAGATTCTTCTTCTACCACTTTATCCTCCACATAAGGGTTTATTTATTATTTTTTGAAAAAGCATGTATCCATATGCTACAACATACATTTAGCAACTTTGTTAATATTAGTAACACGAGTACTTTCTTTCCTTGTTTAAGAAAAGATACGTATTTTGACAAATTGTTTGAAATTACAATCATTTCAGTAAGGATAATCCTATTGACCCATGTCTGCAAAAAAATAGTCTGTGGAATTGCAATTTCACTATCAAACACTGTGGTACAGGGCTGATCCATTAGAAGAAATAACATTCAAATAATAAGGAAGGAAGTTGTGCAACAGCAGATGTCAGATTTTACATAGTGCAGACTCAGCACTGAACAAAACAAAGTCGCATGGATATTAAAAACCCTGAGACAATAATAATGTGAAATACTGACTTTGTATTGTACGCGTCATAATGACACCAAACAATAACGCATACTATACTCGGCCATTTCCGGCATGCGTGCGTACGAATGAAAACAGTCGATTGTCCGTTGATAGTGCGTGATAATCTAACGACATGACGGTGTAAGCAGTGTATACAAACTGCTCAGCAAATTAGATGACAATAACAATTAATAGAAAAAATAATAATGCGCAGCATCATAAGTGACGATACGGAGACAGCGGCCTGTTAGCTTCAGCTGAAACAGGCGTCACATAACGGTGACAATTCACTCAATTATTCACCACATCCACACAATAACGTGACAAAAATCACCACGAATGACGGGTTGTGGATGAAATGCGAGTGAATATCCGTTCGAGTACGACCCCAAACAAAATGGTCTTTGCACCAAATTCAGGGTGGGGCCATGAATGCAGCACACGCACATGTGCGCGCTAGCTTTGCTATATAAGGCAAAAAAGCTCCAACGGTTCATTCGTCCGTCAATTCACACATTTTAAAGTCGCCACGCAAAACCAACAAACACATGTAATTATCATCACTGCAGAGTTCAACTGGTCCACTGATTTGAGGCCCGATATCAGCCACAATGTGTGACACTATTAGCAAAAGGAGCCTCACAACCGGACAAAGAACAAGGAAATCACAGCTAACGTCAGCCTCAACTAACGGAGCTAGCTCAGCTCACAGTGGCCCTGAGGCTGCTGCACCTGCCAGCTCCGCCTCACACACACACCGACGAGCCGCGGACAAATATCGGAAACATGATTCAGTGAGACGCAGTGTTATCACAGCGGCATGGAAACAGAGGCAACAGGCCCTTTAAGGAGCTGGAGTTATTCGGCGTAACACGGGGCAAACAAGCTTAATGGGGCGGCTTGTTTTGGAACGATTATGTGTAAATTAATTTAACGACGTGTGATGTGCGACACCGCCGTGCTCATTGAAAGCATCAACGAGCCGGTCACAGCGTAGCCCCCGGTGCTAACAGTAGTTCCGGAACAGAAGTGTCTGACGCTAAAAGCCGATTCCGTTACATCCTCAAAAATAAAACACAACTGTTACTGTGACTGAGAGACAGTGTACGCGGGTAGAAGACAAAGTGCGGTCAAAGAGCCGTTGAACTCACCATGGCTGTCGTCGGAGCTGGTCAGTGTCTGGACACACACTCAATGGACTATGATGAAAATGAACGGTTAATCGCGCTCACCCTCTCTGAATACGTAACGCGAACGCGCCCAATAAGCGCGACCCCGATTCGTGCAAGGTGCACGAGCGGGATCGCTCTCTGCTGACTGTGAGCACGCGCTCTGTTTTTTATTTTTTTTATTTCCTGCTTTTTGTTTACTATACAATACATTTAATCACATTTTAATCCAATCCAAGTAACACAAAACCCCAGTAAACGCCTCAAACAACACAATGATAATTCCCCTCACTGGTTATAAAATAAGCCAATATGATTGGGAAAAATATGTAGAACGTTTTTTACAATAAAAACGTTATACATTTTATTTTATTTTTTCAATCATACTGGCTTATTTTTATAAATAAAATCTATCACCCTGGATGAGCAACGAAACATACTTATGTATTTGTATATAATACTGTAACCTTGTATTATTCATACTGTGTTATTATTCAAACACGTTTTTAAAAACAATGCATGCGTGTATAACATCATCGCTGTGCCAATGGCGCGAGGAGTGATTAATACATAAAGCGGCTCTTTTTGACGGACATTGAGCGATTTACGAGGAGGCAACACTCTGCCATTATCATTCATCCTCCCCTCCTCTCTCTCCTCGTCTCCTCCATCCTTCTACCTACTTCCCCTCCCCTGCGGTTTTTGTTGAACTCACTTCCAAATATGGAAGTGAACAGTGAGCGGCGTCGGCGGCCACAGTGAACGCGCCTCGCACACAGCGCGAGGAGGAGGGGAGGGGTCGAGCCCGCGACGCTCATCACCATATAAGGAAACAAGGGACAAGAAAGTCGGCTGTGGCAGATTTTTGTACAGCACCGAGAGAGAGAGAGAGAGAGAGAGAGAGAGAGAGAGAGAGAGAGAGAGAGAGAGAGAGAGAGAGAGAGAGCGACAGTAGGAGGAGAGCAGCTGAATCCACACATTTCTGATACTGATGATGATGATGATGCAGCACCAAGATTACATTTCTACTTAGACTTATTACAATTTTAATACAAAAATCAAATTAATTTGTTCAACCGCTGAATAGTTTCATTCACTATTCATTTAATGTGCTTATCTTCACAACAACATAATTAAAATGTCATATCGAGTTCAGAGCTTTCTTTTATTGTGGAAAAAATATGAACTTATTCAGATGGAGTCAGTTGCTAGAATTGACAATTAACCTTCACTAAATGTGTGGTTTGAAAAATAAAAACAAAGTAAAATTTAAATGATGTACAGTGTCTCTCACACACGTGTCTTTACAACAAGCTGGTGATCAAAGGCAATGTTTACATGATTGTTCGTTTAAGGCAGCAAATGTGGGTTTTTGTCTGCGACTGAACGTGTTTTAAGGCACTTCATTTGCATACACAAAATGGCCCTCCTATACACTTTATTAAAGAATTAATTTACAAACTCATACAGTAACGGAAATTATAAAAATAAAAATTGTTAGCACCACTTTTGAGTATTTTTGACTGTTTCTGTTGTTCAGTGCCAGTGTGCTAGTTAAAATAGTTTAAAGCACACTAGTTTTTGACCGTGCTCCACTTTATCTTAGTTTTGTAAAAGAGAAAATGTTTTACTAAAATGCTTTGGTAAAACATTTGAAATGAAGAATCTTAACCTCGAAGCGTCATCTTCCTTCTTTAGTCATGTTTTTGTTCATACCACACATAACCAAATACCAATTTTCAACAAATATACTTTAGTCAATAGGTATAGGCAAATTATACCCTAGAATTGTGTGAAGCCCCCTAAGGCATACATAAAAATGAACCAGATTTACCGAGGCATTGTTAAGCTTTGCTGTTCTTGTTCTATTGCAGTTATGCGCAAATTCATTGAGAGAAAGAAAAACAGCCACATTCCTTGTACGTTTTCACATGCTTGACCAATAATGCTGTGTCGGCCTTAGAGATGAAGCCACGAGAGTCAACAAATATCTCTGCAAAAGTCCTCATCCAGGACAGAAGATCCACTTCACTTCAAGGCATGACCAAAGTTCAAGTTAGTATTTGCACAAAACCCAAAGAAGCCCTGAGGTACGCTTAACAAATTGAATGGAAAACATGGATTTTCACGTTCAAAGCTTTTATTCTTCATAAAACAACAAAGCATTTCTCAATTTAAGGCCACCATACGTTTAGCAAGAAATGAACACAACAGCATTTGCTACAATATAGCACGCGTTTATTCACTTTTGGAATGAGTAGAGTGCAATAAAGCACCAAAGAGAAGGGTAAGTGCAATAGTAATTGCTTGTAAAACACGTCCAAAGGTTTCACCTTAGTGTAGAAAGAGACAGCCCTGGAAAGTGCAAAAATCTGGTCAAAACGTCTATTATATATATTTCGAATGGTTCCTGAATTGCCTTTACCTATAGTTACATGGATAACTGATTTATCAGCTTTCTGTGTGCAAGTAAACCTTTTCTGTATTTTTTAAAGGTTGTTTTAGGTTATTTAATACGGCAAAAAGCTGCATTTCATCATATGAGATGTAGGCCACAGTTGCAAATCATCATAGTCCTTTAATCCAATGCCAGATTCAATATGAGTTGGCCTGAGACGCTCAGTTTGAGCAAAACAATGGAAAACTAAAAACCTAATAAATCCACCGTGTCGTTGACCCTTTTAATTCTCTGCATGATTGCGTTTTGAAGAGGAATAAGTTTGATGAATTAGTCCTTAAGGCTGCACGTAAACAAGTCATCACCAACTCATTATTTCCTCTGAGCTGTAATGTGGTTTGATAACGTGATGCAACCATGTCGTGTCAGGCAAAGCCGTGACCTGAGCGTGACTCTGCACATGAAAAGAAGTAAACTGTGAAATTGAATTGAATATTCCTGTTTGTTTGAAGCCAGATCAGTGTGATGCAGTCGATGAAGTAACTTTATCGACTGCACCACAGTCATAATAGTCAATGTAACCGTCAAGATAACACAGGTCTGTAAAATATATGCCAGGAAGTCATTTTTGAATGTATGTGGTGGATTTTCTCAAACCATTAACTACCAAATTTGATCTTAAAGCTGCAATTTGAAAATCCTGCTCACGTTTTTTGTTTGTTCTGTGCGAGTTGAGCTATAAAGTCTGAGCTACAAAGTGCTGTTGCAGGATTTATTTGATGTAACCCGAGTAACAAGGCATAAAAATGATTCAATTCTTTTTGGTCTGACTGGTTGCATTGTGTGGTCCACACCTTGATGCTCCATCTTTGGAAATCTCTGCAGAATATAAGTTCCCGTATAGATTTTTTTTTTTTTAAGTCTCTGTATATAAGTACACAGCATAGCACATAGTATCAAAATCTACAAACCACGTGTCCATCAAGCAGTAAAGAGAAAAGCGCACAACTTAGCTGAAGTCCCATTACGCGCAGCTTCCAAAAATGTGCGGTGCTAAATACAAAGTGCGTTGCCTCTTCGTGTCAAAGCAGTGACCTTTGGCCCGTCTCTAAATGCTACGCTATATCAAATAAACGGCCAAACTATAAACTGAATGGAACGTTTTAAGGCCAACAACTTTTAAAAAAATGATATGTAACCAACAAAATAATGTGTAAGCTTTAAAGCCAGCAATTTTAACTGCACAAGCTTCGTTTGCAAAAGCACCCGACTACCCTGTCTGAACAATATGCAGCCATGTAAGAGGCATTAAGCTTAAACAAAAAAAGAAATGTTTTTTTTTCTTTAGTTTTAAAGTAAACATCGACTTGTCTGTTAAGGCTAATTGTAGAAGTGTAACATGATGGCAGTGCCGATTTAAGACAGTGAGAACAGGTTACAGTCCCAGTCTCACTGAATCCAGTCCCCTCTATAAAAGGCTGGTCTTTTAATAGGCAGAGTAATGTGCATAATAACTGAGATGCTGGTGAATTGGTATCAGGTTTGCACCTGGTGCCAACATGTGGTTTAGCTGCATGTTTGCTCCAGTGGAAAGGCTTTACTGCTGAATGTGTGCTTGTGTTGTGTGCTGGATGCATTGGATCCAGGTTACGTGTGTGATCAGAAGTCCTCTAGCTGGATTTCTTCTGGTCAGCAGAGGCCACCCCCCTCGACTTGTTCAACGCCACAGTGGCCTGAAAAGAGAGGAAGAGGAAGAGAGTTCTGAAACTGACACGGAGCCTTTTTTTTCTTCACATTTAAACCTTCCAGTGAGTGTGCGCTCAAATCAAGCAAAACCACTTGTGGTTTATTTGCAAGTAAAGACAGTTAGGGTCCTTAGGTCATTGCTAGTTTCATTTTCCGCTAGACTGACTCATCATATGTAGGCTGTAAATACAAGGCAGCCATTGGCCAATTATGGCAGCATTCTCCTCCCCATCTGCCTGTTAGCGTTTTTTTTTTTTTTTTTAAGTTCCCTTTCGCTACAGGAAACAACCATCAAACCAGACGACTACACACTGAAACTGAAAAAGTTTTGACTAAGATGTATGTCGCGATAAGACGATAAAGCTGATGTATGTCTTTGACTCTTTTTTTGTTGTGTTTCTATTTGGGGGAATTAGACACTCAAATGAAAATGAAAATGATTTGATGAGGTGATTTTCCATCTGTTCCTTGTTTTACAGAACCTTGTGACAGAGAAGTTGACCTCTATGTTGTATTCAATTAGACAGTTGTGTCAATTGTGTCCTGCATAAAGCCAAAAACATGTTGATTTAAGCTCATTGTTGAGTATAAATGAAGGTTTGAATGAATGCGTGTCTTGTCACATAACTTTCAAGCAGCCATATGACCACTGGCATTTCTCCCATGACAACACATACTTTACTGTCAAAAGATGAGAAATGACTCAACCTACACTCAGTGAAATTCTTCAGCTGAATAGTCGTTTTGTTTGTATAAGTGTGCATAATATCAGCCGTTAATGTAAAACTAAAACAAGGCAGCAGTTTCTCTACATGTTAAATTGTTTTTTTTACTCACTTCATGTGACACTGGCTTCATATAAAATAAGGGTTTCTAAATGTCAGTTAGTTAAGTGTTTAATTTGAGACAACCAAAGAAAGTGACTGAATATCTGCTCATACACCATTAATGTCACACAGAGGCTAATAAAACACAGAACATACTCAATTCTGCTTTTGTTTTTAGCCGGTGAATCACACACAAGGTTTATCTTTATCAATGGTGCTTTTGTTGTTTTTTTTCGAACATTGATAGCGCCATCTAGTGGCTTTGATGTGTACACGAACTGAAACAAACTTTGCTGCATCGTCGCCGACTGAAACCAGTGTTGTGTTAATCATTCTCACCTGCTCCAGGACAACGCCCGCAGCCTGGTCGATGGCTCCTCCCACATTGCGGTAGCGACCAGAGTAGCGGATGAAGGCCCAGGTCAGCATGGCCATCATGATCACACCCAGAGTGCAGTCACACACCAAGGCAAAGGTAGACAGTCCGACAAAGAGAAGTATGCCTGACAGGATGTAGAGGACGCACACGAGGACAAACAGCACTGCTGGTGTCCGGAAAGCACTGAAGAGATTTTTTGACTTTTAAAACAAAGAGAGAAAAACAGTTCTGAAACCATATCACTGTGAATAAACAACAACAACAATATTGAACATGGAATAGTCCTTTACCTCATTGTGTTTACGGTAAGACTGCCACATTTCCTCCAGCTCCTTCTCCAGCTGTGCCTGGTAACGATCACAGAACTCCTGTCCACCCATCTTCTTAGTGGATGAGAAGGCATGCAGAGCCTCTCTGGAGTTGAAGAGATGTTTTTCCTCCAGAGACTCGGGAGCCACATAGGGCAGGTCTCCCCCACACACCTTAGAAAAGAAACAGCAAAAATGAATGCATCACACAATTGGCAAACCTGAGTTTATTATGAGGAGGTGAAGAACAGAAAGAAGAGCAGATTCCTGCTTGCTGTGAGGCTGCAGGTAACACTGAGAGAGAGGGAGAGGGACACGTGCTTTGACCTCGGAGCAATTATGTTAATATTCTATAAGTCCCCCCTGGGGGAGTATAAGTGTGTGTGGTGGATGCCAGAAGAAAGATTTTTATTAATTTACAGCAAACCCTGCAAGCCCTGATGGTACCTGGCGTGAACACGAGTCATCGTTGGTGATCGGATCACAGCTTTACTAAAGTCAGTTCACACAAATTATATCGAGTCCACCAACATGTGTCTCGATTGAGCATTTACATCACGTGTCAAACTCAAGGCTCGGGGACCAGATGTGGCCCGCCATGTCATTTGGCCGGCGAGTGATTAATTGATCTTAAAAATCTGTGTTAAAATAGGTCTATGCTGCTTGAAGGCATGCGTTGACCATAAACTATATTTCCCACAATGCATGGCGATAGCGTTACCCGCAAAGTGACGGCACCGCCACTAGATCGCAGTGTATCATGCATCATGCAACGAGTGAAATTGAGTAAGTAATAAATACAGAAAGTTATTTAGCAATATGTTACAGAGTAGTTACCTTTATATTACATTAAATTTGGATACATTTAGTTACATTTATTCTGTACGACAGTTACATCTGGCCCTTTGGTGGTAACCATTGTGCTGATCTGGCCCTCAGTGAAAAATTAGCACAAAAAATTGACACCCCTGATTTACAGTGGGTCCTTCAATGCCAGTGCATATCCTAAATGCAGCCGTGGAGGCATTCACGGTCGGTGTGCCCTAATACTCTCCAAACCACCGTGCAACCAGTTTGTCCAGAGGCAGGTTGCATACAAAGCAACTACTCTAGACAAACTGGTTGCTGCCAGTGTCAATAGAGGTTCCATTGACAGTGAATCATTTTTTATATAACCTTCCCTGATTTACATGTTACACATGAAACGTGTGTGACAGATGTGGGGAAATCTCTGTGCTTCACGGTGTTCGATGCAGCTTACACAACCAATCAAAAGTTTGGGGGCACTTTCCAATGAATATAACATTAAATTAATCAGAAACACACGCTATACATTGTTAATGTGGTAAATGACTATTCTAGCTGCAAAAGTCTGGTTTTTAATGGAATATGTACATAGGTGTGTAGAGGCCCATTTCCAGCAACCATCTCTCCAGTGTTCTAATGGTACGTTGTGTTTGCTAATCGCTAACCCTGTGTGCAATTATGTTAGCACAGCTGAAAACAGCTGAACATTCTCCTGTTGTGAATGTGCCTCACCCAGACATTGTGCTGCTGCTGTGGTCATGTAAGCGGGGTAAACTGCAGAGAATGCCCTGATCTAAATCTCTAAACATTACCTGGAGCTCATGTCTGAAGTGAACTCACCTTTTCCATGCACTTGTAATACTGATCTTTGGCTGCTGCCACAGCTGCTAGGTTGTTGGCCTCCGCAGTAGCCTGGTAGGAAGGAAATGTCACACAATTACCACAGCTCGCGGTTGACAGGGAGTGTCCTGTTCACATCTGTGTGAATTCTGCATGTACCATGAGCATCGTCTTAGGCTGTGGTAAGTCTTCTCCCTGGTAAATCTTGATGTAAGCCTAGTAAGACAAATATTACACAAAAGTGAAGTCAGATATGCTGTTTTAAAAAAAAAAGTGACTAGCATTCAGATGAAGATGATGTTACCTTGAAGAACTCGAGCAGACCCATGCAGGTGACCTTGTTTCCATTGATTTCTTTCTCAGCCAGACGATCTGGGCGCAGAAGCTTCGGAATCAGACTCTTCAGCTGCTCTTTGAACTCTGGTGCCACGTCTGAACAAGTTAAGACAACAGCAGTTATAGCTTATTGTGAAGTCTGCTAAATGCTAAGCTCGAACTAATTATAATAGTAGACAAAAAAAGAGGATATTTTACCACTAAGTTGTCCCTCAAATTGTGGGTGGGTAGCAACCTTCAACCCAGGGTGAGGCAACAAGAAGCAGGAAATGCTGGTGAAGCATGAATGAATGTGTTCCCTCACTGTTTGCAGCTCCTCGTGTTGGGCCTCCTTCACCTTTAAGAATCAATAAAATAGTTAGTTAGAAATCCAACACTCAGAACTCAGACGCTAAGATAAGAAACAGTATGTCTCAGATTCCAAATCAAGGCATCACTCGTACCTGTAACCGTTTATCCAGGAATTCATTGCCACCCCTAAACCCATAGTTGTATTCATAGGGGAAGCTCCAGTCCCTGATGAGAAACATCAAAGACTGTGGAAGGAGGGGAAATATATTAAAGGAACAACAAAAACAACAATGTGCCCCACCTGAAGAGGATTATTGTGTGTTGCTATTACCTGGAAGGGTTTCTGGAAGATTTCATCCATTGCAAGACGACCGTACTCTGTAAACAGCTGTTAGGAGGAGACACTGATTAATATAAATGAATACAGGCAGGCCAAACGCTTTATAAATGCTCATATTTCACATCATGTGTGGTGAAAGATTAAGATGCAGCTGATGTGAACAGACCTGTAGCTGCTGCAGATCGTCCTCCTGAACGTTCTGTGACAGATTGTAGATCTACAAAAAAACAGTAAGCGTATGGTATCAGAACACTGATAATACACATAAACAATGAAGATCCAAGGAGATGCGTTACCTGTATGGAGCTGGTCATGGTGCTGAGGGCAAAGATGGTGGCACAGTCCTTCACAGTGGACTCGGTATCAAACGCTCCCTGAGTGTCCATCAACAACACTGCCACCTACAGCAGCAGAGGGACCAGCACATTCAGAATGTGATGACTTTGTTATACAAGGGAAATACTCCTATTAGTGTCGGCGAGTATAACCTTCATAGCACAATTACATAAACATAAAATTAGCCAAATAAAGTACAAATTATGTAGAAATCTGGAAGGAACTGGAAAAGTTTGACATTTATTTTTTCCTGTTGTTAAAGCCTTAAACATTGAATTTAGTGCCAAAACTGTATGATAATGATAAGCAGTCAACTACAAAATGTATTTATCTAAAGTCAATTAAAGTCAGTACTTCTGTTCCATCGTCCTTCACAACAGGGAAGACCTCACTCCACAGCTGGATGCCTGTTGTCTCTGGTTCTGAACCACCTCTCCAAGAAAACCCAGTTAATGGTTCGTCATCCCCACCCAGCCAGTTTTCATCCCCCTGACAAAAAAAAACAAAACACAAATGACTACTTTAGAAATAGACTTTAAAAACAAATGGTAAGATCGTATGTGTATAAGAAACTGTCATATTGTCGAAGTCTTATACTAAGAAGTCTAATTATAACTTTCTAGATTATCACACATTCACCACAAGAGGAACTAAGCTGAGCTAGTAATGATATATTTAATAATAAAATGTTACTAAACCGGGTAATAAAATAGCTGCATTTATTGAATGGTCAACTCATTTCAATGAATGTCAACGTAACATGACGATTCACCATTAAATGTCAGTTTCCAGCGTATGATCCTGTCTTCTGACGGACATAATATTTGGATTACAGAGATCATGTTACAGCGTCACTCACCTTTCTGTACATGTAACGGAGCATAAAATCCAGCAGGAAGCTCTTTCCCTTCCTGAAGGCTCCGGCTACTGACAGCACCACCACATGTTTGTCTCTGATCTCAGGGGCCAACAGAATCTGGGACAAAGCCTCCGTGTCCAACTCAAAGGAGTGATCATCCTTACACACTCTGACGATCTGAACTGGGCCTGGTGCACCCCTCATGCTTCAGAGGTATGAGTCTGTGTGGAAAGTATAGACAAAAACATCATGTTAGTACTGGATCGATTATTTTAGCTGGAACTTATCACTATTAGCATTTATTATCATTACTGAGAATAGAAACAGTCATATTTTGTATGACATTTCCACAGTTCAGCACTAAAGTATCTCTCACTTTCAGTCTGCTAAACAGAAATATTTTATTCAAATGTTAGTAATAATTCTATATTTAACAAACATCAGAGAAGTGCTTGCTTTTTTGATTATCTATAAACATAATCCATGGATTTATTAAAATGATTAAATTACTGAACATGGTTTTAGATTTCAAAGTTGGAACAAGGCTGCACAATGTGGGGAGCTTGTGCCAATCCCAGCTGACATAAGTTGAAAGGCAGAGTACACCATGGACAGCTCCATATAATTAAGAAATCATTAAAACTTAATCATTTAGACAACACATTTGAGAACATCATCATTTCATCATCTTTTTTTTAACGTTTTCTGACATTTTATGGACCAAACAATGACTTGTTTAATCAAGAAAATAATTGACAGATTCATTGATTTCGGACTGTGGGAGGAGAACTGAAGAACCTGGAGAAAAAACACCACAATTGTGAATTATATTTAAGTAACAAATAACAGGAAGAACTCTTGAACAGTAAATGTAGATTGCTTCTCCTACTAGTTTTGTTTGGCCAAGAACTTATCATGAAGAGTTTACCATAAACCACACTTGATTCATGCTTGTGAAAAACTTCTGCCATAAGTATGTCGATCTAAATCACTTCTTCTTCATGTACACATGACTTCATTTCAGTGTTGGGAATGGCTTTTCATATTTCAAACACAAGTTTGTCAGGTTTGGGGAGGTTTGTAAATCTCGCATTTGACGTAGACATACAACATGACTCATATTTCCAGTTGACGAAATATTAAAACACTTTTATTTATAAGCCACTGTAGATGTGATGAAGAGCAACATATGGTGCTAGAGACCATATTTTCATAGCAATATCCAACAATGTAAGTGCATGATTTCCTAATATTGTGCAGCCATAATATGCATTGTGAATACACTGCAATCTGTTAACTCTCTATCTGAAAGGCACAGAACAAAACTCTGTAATAATTAATATACAGTAGCTCTGGCGTGGGAGTCACGCTGCTTTGCCTCAGGCCAGTAGATATAACACTGCCCTGATCAAAGCTGCTTGAATGGACTTCATTGTCTGTGCAGAGTGAGGAGGATGCCCTCTCCTCCCATGGTGAGTAACACAGTCTGGGGTGGGCTTTCACAACAGTTTATGTGCGATTAACATAACAAAACCCAAAACACTCTCCTCCCTGTGAAAACGCCACGCCTCAAAGGTGTGGCACTTCAGAAATAGCATACCAGGCATTTCTCTACAGTGAATGCCCAATTAGAGCGAATACGAAGCAGAAATGTATGGTGTTTTTTTTTTTGATTACAATTATTTATGAACATTTCCTGGTCTACGCAGCTGAAAACATAACTCTGGCAGCAGGGTTGGCAGTGGGCACAGCTGGCTGAGGTTCAACCAGCTTTACGTGTTGTTAACACATTGTAGTCAGGCGTTTTATTAACTCTGACAACATGAGATGAATTTAATGAGTAAAACCAACGACTATGAGCAAACGAGCTGCCAGCTTGAATATTTGCGTATTTCATAACAAGAGCTGGTATAAACAGACGCGGATGCGTTGTTAGCTGCGTGGAATCTTTGACGATGTTTACCCCCGAAAACACTGAAAACACACGTTGTTCCATTAGCGCATGTTTCTCAGAGTAACTTTACCTTTAGTGTCTTCAAACGGCTTCAATTCAATCTTATGGAAGTCGACAATCGACTGCAACTGATCCTTTTTTTCCTAAACTGGCATGAAAACAACAATCATGAGAACTTTTTTCCAACCACGAAAACCTCCTTCATACTTCCGTATTCGCCTCGCGCAATGACTACAGGGAAATGTAGTTTTCACTGGGGCTTCCTGCTCGAGTTTAATCTATCAGGAAATACGTTACCCAAAGTGCAACTCAAAACGCTTCTTTTGGGAAACTTAGGGTTACGAATACGGAACGGGTAGTCCACGTGTACTTTTAAAAAAGAAAGGGGGTTTGAGTTAAAACAGTACGTGTGAAATACTTCAAAGGATGAAAATCACCTCGTAATAGCAGCAGGTTTTTGTTTGACGACATTTTATGGACCATATTGGTTCTGGAAAATGTGCATGCTTCGCCCTCTAGTGGCGAAACCCACAAACAGCATTCAATGCTCAAAAACACCCTACAACATATTTTGAAGTCCAGTAACAAGACATTCAGATTGTTTTTCAGCCTTGTTTTTTTCAGCCTGCGTCATTGTTTTTCATATTTTGTATTTCCAGACAAAACAATTAAAGCCTCATCTGAAAACACAAAGACAATTTTCATACAAACCAACACTATGGTGCATTTTATTTGTTAGATTACAAAATCCTGAATCCTTGTCTGAAATACATACAATTGACAAACAGAGAAGCAGTGTATATCGATATGTAAATGGTTTAAATGGCAGTGAGTTGATCTTACATAATAATAATAATAATAATAATAATGAGTAAAAATTAAAATAGCTTCTATGAGTTTACCAGGTCACATCCAGGCTGCCTAATGACATAAAATCAAACAGAGCTGGAAAATCAAAGGACTGTGACCCCGAAGAATGACAATGGAAAGAAATCAAATAGAAAAGCAAAGCTGTGTAACTAATAAGCAGAGTTTTTCCACTTTTTGAACACAATCTATAGTTGGACCTACATTATAAATAAGTATTTATTCATTCATTCATTTATTTAAGTATAACACACGACTACTTTTAGAAAGACAACATTTTAAAAACAACCTCAATTAAAAACATTCTCATAAAGAAACAAACGTTGAAATCATTTGTAGAAGATTGAGTTGGAAGTTGGCAGAGTGCAGCACATATGCTGCAAATGTTACTTATATTATTAATCTAATATCTAATCAAATCTGATTTTAAAAATAACAGGGGGGGGGGACTTATTGTCTTGAATACTACACAGTACTTTCCTTTGAGTCTTAAAATCTCACAGTGTCATTTTTTTTAAGATACTGCATGTGTCCATATATATATACGTATATATATATATGACTTGTTATGATGCTTAATTCAGCTGCTGCCATAAAAAGTGCCTGGGTATATGTGACATCAACTACAGTTGTGTTAGTCCATCAGTAAATACACAATCCTCGGGGCAGTACACGTATTTGTGTCTCAACAAGAACCAGTCAATTCACCAGGAATCCTTACTGAACCACAAGCCCAGTGTCTGATTATTTGCTCGATCTCTAACTAATATCCCCCACCTGCTAGATCCAGCAGGGAGCCGGCCGCCTCCTGAGCCTCTGCATCCAGCTGGAGGATCTCCACAGTCTCCAGGTCCAGCTCGGTGTCACCGGGCAGAACCAGGTACTGGTACTGTTGAGACTGGTAGTAGTGTAACTCGATGTAGCCGCTGTCTGACAGAGGGTCCTTCTCCATGTCCTCGATCACCTCCTCCTGTTGGTAGTCGATGGACTCCATGGAGACAAGCTCCTCGTGATCCGGGGTCAAAGGGCACCCTGAGTTTTCATCGAAGGTCGGATTATCGGAGGTCAGGGTTTGGGGGGAAGGCAGGGGGAGGAGGAGTGTTTCAGAAAGAGGATCTGTATGGAAAAAAAGCAAGAACATAGAAATAACAGGTTAAACAGACTAAAGTATTTTAGACGACCCCCAGCTTTATAGGGTATGATTTATGGACAGACTGGGACAGAAAATCTGACTCAGATCAGATGTGAAAGAAAGGCAGAATTTCTTAATTTGTTCACTCCTGTGTGGCTTAGAATTGGTCAGCCATAAATAAAAAAAAAAAAAATATATATATATATATTATTGTGACAATGAAAATAAAAAGCATTATAAAACAGTGCATTCATGGGTGGCGGGAAAAATCGATTCACATATGAATCGCGATTCTAATCAAACGAGATTCTGAATCATAAACTTCAAAAATCGATTTTTGAAAAAAAACACCAGTTTGTGTTATTTGTGTACAGTTTATTTTTGTAACTTCTGGGACAAAAAGGCAGCTAGTCTAAGCTTGATTTATGCAAGTTATTTTTTTTGTACAGTAAGTAAGTTTTTATTTGTTTTGAATTAATAAATGTTAACTTTTGTCTTAAGTTTTTCTCAATTTTTGAATCGAGAATCGATTTTGAATCGAATCGTGAGCCACCCAAAGATTCACATCCCTAGTGCATTTGTATGTAACTTTTACTGTTTTGGCTCCCGGGAATCTCTCTTTAAAACCTGCGGGACATGTGATAACTTAAAGGTCTAGTATGTAACATCCAGGATGTGTATGAAGTGTAAGATTGCTGCCCAAACAGACAAAACAACCACAGTTGTTGGCGTGTGAAGGCCACCGTAGTTCCCCCGATGTGAAGTGAAGGGTGAAGAGGGTAATGTCCTTCATTTGTTACACTCTGCAGTCTCACCATTAGATATCACTCCTTCTTACACACTGAATGATTTGTACTCGTATTAGCGTTTTTTAAACCAGGGTTTCTCAACAACGTTTAACATGAGGACTCACTTTCTAATTTTTAATAAATATCATGATGAGCAAATGAGTGCATAATAGAACATTATTGACTATTTTTGACCACCATTTCTACTAGTTTTTAATTAAATTAGCTTCATTTAATTTCTCTATGAGGTAATACAATTATAGAGCTGTTCTATAAAGTTATTGACTCATGTTTTATTAGTGTCTTATTTCTTATTGTTCGCCTTTTGTCTTGCGCCGTGACGTTACGTGTGCAGCAGTGTTGTGACGTTTAGCAGACAAGCAGGATATGAGCAGAGGTGGAAAAAGTACTAAAATATTGTACTCAAGTAAAAGTACCAATACTTTGATGAAATATTACTCAAGTAGAGGTAAAAGTAGTCATCTGAAAATGTACTCAAGTAGAAGTAAAAAGTAGTTCATTTGAAATGTACTTTAAGTAAAAGTTACTTAGTTACTTTGCGTGGGGTGTGAGGGTAGAAGAACTCAGTAACGGATAGGATTTATAAAGTAACTAAGTACAATACTTGAGTCAATACGTACTCAAGTAAAATACAAAATCCTGATTTTAAATTGTACTTAAAAAATACAAAATACACACAAAAAAATTATTCAATACAGTAACTTGAGTAAATGTATTTAGTTACTTTCCACCTCTGGATATGAGTGACACAGTAAGACATCAATATTAATGACGGGCAGGACATGCACTTGTCTCTTGCTTCTCCAGCGAGCATGCGGGCCAATGCAGCACATAAAATAAAACTAAGGGGGGGGGGGGGATATAAAGGACTCTGAGCCAAGCTATTGCTGGGTTGCCATGGTAACAGAAGGTTGTTGCCATGAAAACTGAACACAAACACAGGAACAATGTCGCATGCTGAGAACGCAGCAGAGACGCAGAAAGGCTGCAGGTCATAAAAGTGTCACAGAAGGCTGTTACGCCTTTGATTAAACACACTGTGGACTATAAAGAATTCATAAAGGGTCAAACATGAAAGTTCCTATGCTAATTAAGTGACATGAGCCCACTGTGTGGGGCTACATTACCAACCTGAGATTTCCATAGAGTCACACACTGCAGGCAGCCCATAGTCAGCGCCGTCCAACCTGCACACGACATGACAACACAGTTATTAGACCACCGTGTAAATATTAGTGTTGTTTGCTTTGTTTCAAATAATCCTCAGGAACTCATTGAAATGTAAAAATATTCAGCAGCACATCAAACACAACAGGAGGAGGAAACGCTCTGCTTATTCAGAGAAAACGCTTTAAAAATGAAAGAGTGAAAATCACAAGTGAGAGGTGAGCAGGGTTATTACACTCTTAGAAATAAGGGTTCCAAAATGGTTCTTCTACAAGGGCTGAGGTTCTACCTGGAACCATTTGCTTCTGAAGAACCCTTTCTTCGGGAAAGGGTTTTTCAAGGGTTCTTAGTAACACTAATGGTTCCAGTAAGAACCATTTTGATCCAGAGAACCCTTTAAAGCCCCTTTCCTGAATGAAGGGTTTTTAAAGGGTTCTTGGTGGAACTGTTATAAAAAGGTTCTACCTGGAGCCAAAAAGGGTTCTCCTATGAGGACAAGCCGAAGAACCTTATATGGTTCTACTAAGCACTTTTATTTCTAAGTGTGTAGAGTTCACGAAAACTGACGGAATAACGGAAAATAAAGTTGAAAAAACATTTTTGTGAACTGAAATAAAAATAAAAACTCACTGAAACTGAATTGTTTGGTTACAAAGCAAACTAAAAATGTAGTGAAAATGTGCTTAGTTTTTCGTCTTTGTAACCCTATTTCATACATAATCATTTAGAAAATGAAATAATTATCACACAGTAATCATTTTAAACATGTTATTCAAATACTAAATGAGCATTCCCTCTCATCAAATTGCAATTTCAGTCAAAAATAATCACAATTAGATAGTGATATAAAAGTATTCAGCCCCACTAAATCTGCACTTTTTAAACCTTGAAATTATCAAGTTTCATCCTCATGGAACATGGGCTGATAATGAATGAATGAATGAATGGATGAAAAATGGTTACAAAAACAAACAAAAAAGCAGGAGATTGAAACCTACATGTACCACTGTAGTGTAAATGTGTAGCCCGTGCTCATACTCACAGTGTGGGCTTGTTTATCAGATTGCTGCTGGTGCTGTGATAACTGTGGGTCTTCTTCAGCACCTCGAGGAGCGCGGGCCGATACTCCGGACAAACACACCACAGCGATCCCTTCCCCACCGACTGAAACAAGAACAACAAAAACCACCACGAGTCACTCACACGACAACAACAACCCGTGCATCGATGTTAGTTGTGTGTTAGAGCGTGGAAACAAACCAGAGCACATGTGGAGCACGTTTTTAATAAAGTCCCTGTAGTGCAGTTTAAACGCTGACTTCACTGCAGCGCAGTGATTCATGATGTGCAATTTAAAGGTCCAGTGTGTAAGATTTTCTTTACATAGTGTTGTAATGTAACAAAGTGCAAATATTTTGTCACAGTACTTTACTTTGCTATTTATATTTCTAGCAACTTTTACTTTTACTCCACTACATTTCCTCTAACTATCTTTGTTACTTGTTACTACCAAATAAAATCAGAAGAAGAAGAGTTGGTATTATGGTCTGTATTTATATAGAGCTTTTCTAGTCTTGATGAGCTGCTTTACACTATAGTTTTGTCACCCATTCACACACTTCAACATGGGGTTAAGTGTCTTGCTCAAGGACACATATAGACTAGCAGAGAACAGGAATTGAACCCACGACCTTCCAGTTGGTTCATTCTTTTAATAGTTTTAATTTTACTTCTAAAACTTAGGTACATTTTAGATCTGAAAACCACTTAAGTACAGTAAATGTCATATACTTTTGTGACTTCAACTTCTACCAAAGTCATTTTCTGCGAAGATAATTGCACTTTACTCAAGTATCATCCTTTCTGGTGTCTGGCTTGTTCCCTGATGACGCTTATTCTTACACACTGGACCACGAGGCAAAGTCTTTGCACATGTCTACAGAAGGAATGTTCAACTAGCGGCTATTTCCCTACGGCCCGTGAACGCTCTGTAGCTGACTTTATCATAAAACTCACCTATGAGCTAGTTTAAGAAGAGCAGCCGAGTCTTAATGGATTTTACCTGATTTATGTACATCTGTATGTTATGTCACATATGCAACATAGGGCTGCGCTGTCATTGGCTGTAGTGGACAGGTCAGAGACGCTCACGTTAGCGGAACTGAAGTCATCGTTCGCCGAGCTAAAGCGACGCAAATTCGACTTAGCAAATCGTCAGTTCCAGAGCAAATGGACAGAGACGTATTTATTGACTTTACCAGCGAGTACTAGCACTGAACTGCTGTGTTTATTGTGCAATGACGGCATTTCAGTGCTAAAAGAGCGCATTTGTGCATTATGTAATAAATCTAAAGCAACTGGCCATAAAATCCTCCTAATATGTCACAGAGACTCAGGAATAATGTTCATATAACAAACTGAACTCACCAACAACAACAGTACAGACAAAATATTTGCATTAAAAAAAATATTTTGCAGACTGCAAATCATGTTTATGTTTTGAAATCATGTTTTGGCATGTGGCGCCACTTACCGCCGTCTACCAATCATTGCAGTCAGTAGAGTCTCAGCTGCCGAGCAACCAAGGGTTGCCAGTTATGTCAGAAAACGAAACCTAAAAGACCTCTGTATTTTGAATTTGAATGTAGTAACCGTTTTTGGCCACATTCTTACATATGGCACCTTTAAAGAGACTCTGCAAGTCACATCGAGGCTCAACATCCGGGTGCTATTAGCATCATCTCGACACAGCCAATCGACGTCATTACAATCCCTGTGTGATTGTTGAAAAGTAAAATGCCTCATGTTCTTTGTCTGCTGGTGTGGGATCTAACGTCTCTTGATTGTCCAACTCTTGTAAAGTGGACTGGCTGCTGTCTGGATTTGATTATAATGCCAAATTAAAGTGAAATATATCGTTATTTTTGCTTATATTTGCTATAAATGCACCTTTATTTTTAGCCCAAAGTTGAACAGCCCCATTACTGTGGAAAACTGTGAGTCTATACCTGGATCTTGTCCCTCTGAATGCGACAGAAGCTCTTGCTGAGGGACAGGTTGTGTCTCACAGAGTTCCTCCAGCCTCCAGAGGCCGTCCTGAAGTAAGGGAAATTGTTCACGATCCAGTCGTAGATGTCCTTTACCGGAAGTCTCTTGTCCGGTGACTCTTCTATTGCCATGAAAATCAGGCTGCTGAAGGAGTACGGAGGCTTGGACGAGGCAGGGAGAGTCTGGCCGGGTGCGGAGGAATCCATCTGAGGCAGTGGTGTCATCTTGGGAAGAGGCTGCAGCGGCAGGAGGTTTCCTCGCTGGTGAAGCCAGTTGAGGCAGGTCAGGTCGTCCTGGTCCGATGTGTTTGCAGGACTCAGGTAATCTAAGTTGTGTCCTTCAAGGTACTGAGAGGTCGTGCAGTGTGAGAGCGGGGAGAAGGACTGGAGGGACTCTGCTGTGGCTGGAGAAAGTGAGGTAGGGGACGGGGGGAACGAAATAGGCGATAGTGGGAGTGAAATGTGGCCGTTGGAGCAGAGCTGCTGCGGCGAGGAGGAGAAGGGCAGAGGCTCTTCTAAAGAGCTGTGACATGGGGGCGAGAGAGGCAGAGTCTGACAGCTGTTATCCATCTCTCTCTCTGTGTCTCAGGAGGGAACGTCCAGGATCATTCAGCTGCACCACACCTGAAATGAGATGAATGCATTTAAAGAAACTAAGCATCTCAACCTGCAAAGATGATTTTTATGGCAACATATGTCAAATCCTGAGTAGGTTAACAATTACTGTTTGGGTTTTTTTTTAAGAATTAAAACAAGTTTTCAGCTTCTTAAATGTGATATTTTCTGGTTTCTTTGCTCCGTATAACAAAGAAATCATCCAAGTTTGAATCGTTCTGGTTTGTGGACAAAACTAGACATATGAGGACATCATCATTTCCAGGTTTTCAAAAACACAGATCGACATTTCTGACATTTTATGGACCGAATTAACGATTACTCAAGAAAATAACAATAGATTCATCGATTATGGATATAACCGTAAGTTGCCACACTGGTTGTCTGTGCCACAAAAACCACTAGAAAATCCTACTTTACAGCATACATCACACTTGCCAAAAAGTACTATTTTTGCATCCTATAACAAAACATAAAATAATCAATATATTTTCAAAATGTCTATTCATATTCATACATTCTGTCCTTCATGTATTCTACCTTTCCCTGCTGTTCTTCTTTCCCCAGCGTGTCCTCTGTGATACATGTCTATTTATGTGTGTGTGTGTGTGTGTGTGTGTGTAGTCTCACAACTTGTTGTTTTTATTTTTTTGAAGACAAGCAAATAATCTTATAATTGAATTTGTTAAATCATCATGCCGGGCCAGATACTGATGCAATAAACCACCTTTTAAAAAACTACATATAAAAACATAATGGCTCTAACTGAGAGGATTTCAATCATATATTTTGTTCAGCAAAGAAGTGATTCAAGCAAATTAATTCAGTTAAATGTTAGCAGAGAGGACGTTCAAAGTCCACTCTGTGTGTGTGTGTGTGTGTGTGTGTGTGTGTGTGTACTGAGGTGTACAGGTGCACACATGCAGCTCACTGTAGCTTGTAGATTTGCAGACGGTAAAAATGATTGTACTCATGTACAAACTGATCGACTTTATCACGCTAAACTAAACTCAATCCGCTCAGAACATTTGCATGTGACACCACATGGCTTTACACTGCAGGCAAATGGCGGAAGAATATAAAGTTTCATTCAGTCAAAGAAAGCCGCCTTTTCTCCACACAGGTATCTGCAGCAGCTGCAGCTACTACAAAAACAAACCTATCATTTATGTACTCACCAAATTATCCACACGGTGTCTCTCACACTTCAGATTCCCGTTAAGTCCACAATCTGCTCGTTGGAAAAAGTTTAAAAATTAAAAGAGCGCTGTTAAAAAACTGACTCGGGTCTTGAGTCGGACACTTCTCGCCTCGGTGCTGCTCTGTGTTGCCGTCCGCGGTTGCCATGGAAACGAAAAGGACGCTCTGCGTTTCTTCTGCGCGGTCCCGTGCACGCTCCCGCTACACGTGCACAGTCTCCCACCGACCAGCAGAGCAACAAAAAAAGAGAGAATCCAACATGCTGTTTATATATATATAGTGTCAGGAAAGTCGTAAAGAAGCAAATACAAGAGAGGAGTCATAAAATGGCGGGTGGTAAATGAACACAGCGTCAGTTGAGACACAGAACCCCAGTAAAGGCACGAGTGTAACAATATACTCTGTTTTAAATAAAAGACCTGCATTTATAGTTATTCTTTGCATACATTTACACAATATGCTCATACTGTACGCAAGCTTTTATACTATCCTTCATATTGAACCTCTCCCAGGATTTTTTTTTATTGCAATGCAATTATTATTGACTTGTTAGTTACTATCATATTATGTGTATTCATCTTCCCAAATTATCAAGATGTAGGATTATCGGCACAATATCGGCATAAGCAGATAAAATCCGTTATCGTGCATCGGCACATACGCCAAGATCTGCCAAACGACTAAAATAGTAGGCTGAAAAAGCTGCCTCCTCCTCGACTTCAATGTTGTTTTTTATCTGCTGTGACATATGAAAAATATTATGTTAATTTCACTACAGAAGAGACTCAATGACCTCTGCAAAAGGAAATTATTACATGTTTGTATCGGTTATCGGCAAAGACTCCAATATTGTGCATCCCTGTGAAAATAATATTCAATTATAACCCAGCTATATCATCTAATGAAGATTCCCATGTAGAATTGTTTATAAAGACACTGAAACTGGCTTTTAATCTTGGTTTTGTCCATTTCTTGCCAATGTGCAAGTAGCAATAATTTTAAAAGCATGAATTTTACCTGCAACTATATTTTTACACCGTTGTAATGCTATTTTCGCACTTTTTACAAGTGTAAGACCTCAATTGTATGCAGAAGAAATACATTTGTTCCAAATATATAATACTTTTAAAATGGTTAAAGTATAAATTATTAAATTTGCATCTGAAATATTATGTTGAAAACACAACTCTGAATAAAATATCAAAGTCACAGCACAGTAAGTCTCTAAGACTAAAAACATCTGTATATTAACTTTGCATGGAAAGGAAATCATGCGCATAAAAAACAACACAAAACATGTCTCAAACTGTTAAAGCTGAAAACTACAACGCTAAATATATTTATTTTTTTCCCCCTACAAAAAGTTCCAAACATTGCCATGCTTTGTCAAATGCAGATAAATAAAAAACAAGGCTTTGCAAGAGAGGGGAGGTAATGCAGCAACATTACCATAACAAAACAAAAAAATACTTCTTGAATCATATGTGTGTGGTGTGTGTTCTGTCTGGCAGTGACATGTAAATAGAGGAAAGCATGGACAGTAAATGTATACTGTAAATAAAATAAAACACAAACTGAAACCAATTTATGATCAAAATTAAATCCCTTCTGTTCAAATGTCAGTGGCCAAAAATAAGCAGGTGTCAGAGTTGCTGTACACTCATGGCGTAAAACAACAAGAGTCTTCCAGAGAGGCATTTCTCTCCCTCTCACTTTCTTGTTAAATCAATAAAACAACTGCATTATTGACATCTGACGAGCTGCACGCACACGCTGCAGCTCAACTCTGTCTCCATGTGTTCTGAACGGCGCTGACAAAAGTGTATAAAGGTCATTGTACAAATACTCAACCACCACGTTTTTTTTGGGTCCAGTACACATGGACTTTTGGGTTATTAAATGCCTCGAGGTCACCTGACCAAGTGAGAGGTTAACCAGTATATAATGATTGGCTGAAAGACTGCAGTGGCCACGGTGATATAAAGGCGGAACTGAGGTTTGCCACTTGATCCGGTTCCCATTGTGTCCGTGGAGAGAGAGGGAAGGATCTTCATCTTCAGAGATCGAACCTGCAGAGAAAAGACCATCTTAAAATATGCTACATTGATACTGTAGAGGTTATAATGCTTTAGTTTATAAAAGGAGAAGTGCAAGACTTTGGGAGCTATGCTTACTCAACATCTTGTCAGGAGTTAGATGACACAATTAGATATGATATCATTCTCATGAGTTGTGCTGATCTGAGCATTAAGACTGAAAGCAGGTGGAAACAAACTAAAACTGGTTCTGCCATACCTGACATCATCGGCTTATAGAGCAGACTTAATACAAGCAGGTCCCACTAGTTTTTGTGCTCGGCTAACCAGCAACAGGTTGCAGTTTCATCTTAAAAATAGGAACTACTCATTTATTAATTTAACTTGTCAAGATATAAACATACACCTATATTCAGACTAAACTGTTTACTCTTCTGCACCAAAGTCCATAGAGGAAAACCAGCACTTTTTTAGCTGTGTGGACACATGAGGTGCTAGTCTACTGCTGCGTCATGTGGAACAGGGAGGCAGCAGTGGATCAACAACTCAGTTGTGCCTTAAGTTAAAATTGCTCTAAAAAGTTTTCTCGATGGACTTTGGTCCGGGGAGTGAGTGATTTAAAAAGCAACACATATTTCAGTTTCCACTAAGAAACGTCTGTGTAACAGGTAATCATAATCTGAAGATACTATAGAATTAAGCAGGTGTAGATTTATGTGATGCTGTCACACAGTAAAATCAGCACCGACTATGCATCAGTACACTTAAAGTGACACAAGGTAAGAGTTCAACCTTCCAATAATGTCTCCAAGAGTATTTTGCTGGTATATCAACTTACAACAGGGCTGAGACAAAACACTACTAAATATTACTTTATAGCAGGTTGTGTAGAAATAAGGTGCATAACATTAGAATATTCTCACAAAGTCATAATATATGCAATTAAATGTTGTGATAATCTCCTTTTTCTGAGTCATACATATTGTGGATGATAAAATACTTACAATAAAGAACATAAGGGCACAAGAGGACCAGGCGAGGGCCACATAATACCCATCACTGCCAAACAGTAAGCCACACAACACTGTGAAGATCATCCTGGAGGACAAAAAATTAACAGATACATTCACACTCTTTTCAAAATGTACTTATATGTAAAAATACAACGTGATGAATGAAATGAATGGTAATGAAGTCGTCTAGAGTGCGATTACATGATGTGTTTTGAGTCTGACCCTCATTTGCTTTGCCAATAAAGGATGACTAATCCACTTAAGAGATATTTGCATGCAGGGTCTATTTACCCAACGTATTTGTATCCACTGTAGGCGATGAGATCGAACGTGGAGAGGTCGCTGTGCACGGTCATCAGGTACAAACTCAGCAGCAACACCAAGACCTCGATGATGACCCACACGAGGGCAGTGCTGGCACAAAGACCGAGAACCTCCGGGCTGAACCTTGACACACGAGAGTGTTTCATTTACTTTACGCAGAGCATTTATCGCGTGTCAAAAAATGAAATACAAGAGGATTACTCACCTTTTCTGGATGCCGAGGGCCATCCCAGCGAGTAAAATGTAGGTAATGAAAGCCATTGCTAAAATACAAAAATAACATTTGAGAAATGACACAGACATCTCAAAATACTTCTAATAGACTGTGTATTTATAGAAAAAAAACTCACTTGGTATGTAAAGATCAGGGGCATTTACATCTTGCCTTGGAGTTAGTGGAGTGTCCCGGTGGTAACGGACTTCCCAGTCCTAACCAAGAACACACAAACACAGTATGACTCATCCTGTAGGAGTCTAACAGTTACATGCAAATAATGCTCAGTGCTATTTTATGGATCACACACAAGTTTGGGACAATGCTGTTTTCTAACTATAGGTGCAGGTTCGTGTTGTCAAATGCTAGTGCTGTTCTTGAACAGTCCTGAACACATTTCCTACAATGGTTAGAGGTAAATATGATGCCACGTTATTGTCCTGCATAGATATCATACCAGTTAAACCATAAAAATATGAGGTGGATTATCCAGGAAATCACAAATCAAGCAAAATGCATGTGTGGGGTTTTTATGCAAGTACTATTTTGATCACATATTTTGAACAAATAAATAAATACAAACAAGTTATCTGATTTCAACTTCTTAAATGTGATTAAGTTCTGGATTCTTTTCTCCTCCATGAAAGTAAACTTTGGTTTGTGGACAAACAAGGCAATTCAGGACACTGTGTTTTTGAGGTTTGGGAAATACTGTTTCATCATTTATTGGCATTTTATGGACCAAACAGCTGATGGATTAAATGTTCTTTTTTTTTTTTTTTTAATCAACAGATCAATTATGGATTATGGCAGCCACATATTGAATACTATCAAAAGCTCCCTAATGCCAGTGTTTCACTGTTTGTGTTATTCTTTTTGTTATCAGGAGCCTTTGCTCTGTGTCATTTGTACATTATCAGGGCACAGGATGTTTGGAACACAGACTAAGTTAACAATCTGAATAAGTTAAAGTGTGTGGGAATTGGCTGAGCTAATTGTGCTTTTACAACTTCAGTGGTCATTTCAGCATGATGAGTTCCACAAATGAAGCTGGAATAGTGATTAAGTGGTTGATTGTCCCGTTTGAATGTGGTAAGTGGTTAAAATATGATTGCAGAAAAAAACACAAAAACTACTAAATGTTATATGTTGTTCCATGCAGTGATGTGGGACAAGGTCTGACATCATGAACAGTCATTCTTATTACCTGATGTGTATATGGGAACATGAGGATCATGAGTTTCTTCAGTACATATCGGGTATCAACAGCGAAGAAGTACTTCAGCTTGTTCACAGACATGAATCTGCCGATCTGAAAAAAAGAAGCAGCGCAAACATGAACTAAACAAACAAGGAGCGACAGTGTGCCAAAGTTAATAAATGCAATTTAAACAAGGCTGTCCTTGCCCTCGGGACTGTGCATCACTTTGGCTTCCCACCCTGTCTATGTATTCAGAACCACCTACGCATTAAAGCGATCAAACCAGTAGAACAAAAACATATCTGCCAGCCACAGGATACATAAATGTCATTATAAAAGAGAGATGGCGTAATTGAAAACCTGTAAACCTGCGTGACCTCAAAAAATGATACCCATTATACTGTTTATCTCAAATAGGGAAAAGGGCTCTGAATGCATGAGACATGATATTAAATGAGAGTATTGTGCTGCTTCTGAGGAGACCATGTCAATGTAAGTTGTGGATGCAAGAATCACCTTATCACACAAAAAGACAAGCTTCACAACCTTGAAAAAGCCATTTAAAACCTATATGTTTTACACTGTAAGCAATTAATTAATAGAAATTGGTGCTAATTACCAAATCTAAGCCTAAATATATATTAATGGTTAATATGCCCATACTCCACTTGAACACATACAGCATTGCACAGCTAAGGGGCTTTTTGATCATCCCCCTTTTCCTTACCTCTTTGTTTACCATATCCTTTCCTTGGTTGGCCAAGGTCGAGCCGTACATCATCGCAGCGTTTGCCATTGGGTCGGTAAACAGGTTGTCCACTCCAGGGTTTCCCTGCATGTCATTTGAGGGTCCTCCCATATTGTACCCAGGAGTGTAGTATCCTTGATTGTTCATTGCTGGTGCTGCAGAGCTGGTATCATCGAAAAGGACAGAATCTGCTGCGGAGGGAACTGCACGGCCTCTCTGTTTAGCTGTGGAAATAGGGCATGATGGATGGATGTTATATCATAGAATTACCACTTTACTAGCCAAAATAGCAAGTACAATATGTGGAACACTGAAAACAACATGGGATAGAGTGAGATGGAGGCAGATGATCTACTCAAGCTTGTGAGACAAATAATATAATTTGTAATGAATATTTCAATATGTAGGTCTTGTACCACTGTTGTATTGTGCTTATTATCCCATCCATCCCATGTGCAATACTGTCCACATGCCATAGTCCATGATTTTCCATCATGTAAAAACATCAGGTTTGTTTGGTCTTAAATTCACTGAAACATCACAGCACTCCCACAGTGATAGCCTGAGTTGTGAAAAGATACAGTATCTTGAGAACCAAGAAAAAGGAGTCCTGCAGCAGATTGTCTGATCCCGACGGAGCCATTCACTCTATTTTACTTTAGTGCCATAACATTTTGCACAGTACCGTACATCAGTGAATAAAGATATGATTTATTGAAGCACTAACACTACTGTGCTTTATCGTCCATCTGTTGTAGTTATCTGTGCTACATAAATTTGCATATTTGAGTGCACAACACAGCACTAGTTATCTCCATCAAGGAGGATACATTTGTGGCTGCGTTTGTTTGTGAGCAGCAGATTTGGATGATATTTTCTGGCAACGTAGACTATGGCCCATAGATGAAATTATTAAGAGTTTAGTAGTGATCTAAATGCAGATCCAGATTTAAAAAATAAAAGAAGAAACTTGGGAGATATATGTATACTGACAGTGTGGGTAAGTGTGCCGCCTTGGCAGAGGTTTGCAGGTCTCTACCTTAATTCAACCTTTTAAAAAACAATGCAATGTGCCCTATGTGTTTAAACAGATCGTCTTTCACAAAGAAACAGTGTGTTCTCAAGGCCAGATTTTGATCCCTTCCTGATCTCCTTTGATTAAATTCAATTCTAAATACTTAATTTGCCCTCAAGGGGAAATTTAAGGCTAGCAACTTTGCAAACAATGCACGAACAAGTGATCACAGGAGTGCCACAACTTTTAGGGAAGTTTTAGTCATTGTTCAGTGCATCAAAAGAATCGATTAGTTTTTATTTCATCACCTTTAGATTCTGGCAACACCTACACCATTGTTTTGTGTCCACTCACAGATGCTGCACTAGGGATTGTGATAGAAACTCGAGCCATACAGCCAATAATATTACTTTATAAAGGTGTGACGTAGGGAAGAACCTATTTTATATTGCGAAATATAATTCAGGGGGTTGTAGGTGTGGAGCACTTTCTAGTTGAGTATGAGAAGCTGTGTGCATCTTGCTTATGATGAAAAGTAGAAAGGAGCCACTGTAGGTTGTTTAAAAACAGAAGGGGAAAAAAGTTGAAAACAGCTGATGAAACTGTTATTCATATTCACACTTACATGCTCGGTATCCCTGATGTGGCAAATCCATTGTAACGTCCGCTGACGTTAGCTATAAATAAAGTCGGAGTGACACGTTAGCAACGTTTACTCACACCAGTCCCTCTGTACATTTAGGTGAACTATCTAAATGTCACGTCACAGCTAACACAAAAGAGACAAACTCACAACACTGGTGTGCTAACACTTGTAGCTGCTAAGCTAACCTTCGTAGAAACGTTATTTTAATGGAGCTAATGCTACCTAAGCAGTCAAGCTAAATACATATTGTCGGCGCAGTGCTACGCCGACAACGTAATTAATGATGACACACGTTAATTGTTGTTATCATTAATATCACAACACAGCCTGTTGTTTGTATAATAGTACGACAATGGAGGAAAAGAAACAAAAATACCAAGCTCTTACCTGCGAGGCTAACGCTGGTAGCTAGCTACGTGGCTATCGAAATGTTAAACAGATCCCACCCATTCACTGGGGCTGGTTCAGTTCACAGTGACTGCGTGGCAGGAAGGGAAAAAAAGGAAAAAAGGGTAAATAATGTGCACCATTATTCTAAGAAAGGGAATTTTGACAACTATCTAAACGTGCTTATCACCACCTACAGGTAGTTAGTTTCTTTATTGTCCCCAATGGGATAATTGTTTTCACACAGTCAAGTCAGTTCAATTCAAGACAGTATAAAACAAATAATCATCTCCAACTCCTCTAACGTACAACAAATAACAGATAAACCCACATTCAACATTTAGACTACCATAGAAAAACGTTTAGACAGGAATAACTAACTACAGTAAAGAATCATACAGTTGCTTTTGTTGACCCAGAAATGACTGTATTCTTTCTTCTTTCAGCTGGCTGAACTCTTCATTTGATGCTGCTTTGATATGTTTCCAATAGTAGTTTCATGGACAGTTAGTCACCTGGGTAAAACGATACAGCTGATCAATGTTATTATAGTAATGTGTAAGTATATTACTCATTCATTAATAAGGCACACTGAAAAGCTGTGGTTGGCCAAAAAACCATATATCAGTGAATATCTAAAGACAATACTTGTCACATGTATTGTTAATATAAACATCCTGGCTTCAGCATCTCATTAATCAATCACTTTTTATTCAGTGAAAATGATGTGGAGTAAGCCAGGCTATTAAGGACCCCTGTAACAATGTTATTATTATAATAATAACACTTCAATGTTGTTTTTTGTCCTTTTTACTGACTATATTTTAAGAAACTACAGTTTCTACTCAGAGCTGTGACCCATACCCAAATAAAAAATAAAGAATTACATGATAAGTTAATGAAATAAGAACCTTGTAAATTGCCTATAGATTAGCTGTGTCTGCTCTAACCTCAGCTACTTGACAACAGTCAGGACTTCTACTGTATATGGTATGTCAGTCATTTCAAGGCTTTGTACTGTTTGCTGTGAAGGGTCAATGCTTCAGATGACAAGGAGACAACACATTTTACTAAACAGGATTGCATAATTCCCTCAAAAAACCCCAGTGTATTTACATTACACACATGCTATTCAGTGTCATTCACATTTGATTTACTTGAAGAAACTGTTCATTTATCTTAACCCCTGTAGAAAGGACAGAATGTCATTACATCAACAAACCGTGACTGAGACAATCAGAACAGTCTAAATGTTCAAACCTCCCCAGTTCAGTAACAGTTATACAATCTACCCATTGAACTGAAGTGTGAAGTAAAAAAAAAAGGTACAAACTGCTACACCCACTAAAATAAATAAATTCAAGTGCCTGTGTGGCATGAGGTTGCAGTTAGACGCACATGTGTGTGGGATGAGTATGTGGGTGTGGGTGGGTGAGCGGAGATTTTTTAGGATGAGTAAATTGCAATGGAATTTAACCCAAGGTCAAATGGCAAAATCTCTATATGTGTGGAGCAGATATTTCCTGATCAAACTGAAGGGGGGAAGCAGCAACAGACACATGAATTGAGGTGTAATCAGGAGTGGGTAAAAAAAAATGGTGGTTAACATGTTGTGACATGTCACTATTAGAGACATAGCAAGTGTGTCATCATCACATTCCGGACACTTTAGTCATCTCACACTCACCTTTATCCCATATTCCCCCTCCTGTGACACCAAACCTGGTATGTTGTTTTTTTGTGTATGTCTGTCTTCATTATCACAGGGTGTGATATTGTTCAAATCTGAAATCGGAGACTGTGTAGGTGAATGGGTGAGTGAGCATCAGGTGTAGACTCTGCTAAATGACTCCTGACAGCTTGTGTTTTTGTTCACTATCTATACACTCATCCATTGTTTACAAGGAAACTGAGAGTAACATCTTAATATAGATTATATCATCCGTTAACAGTGTTTATGACTTCCAAAAAGAGGTTGTTTTTTTTAGTTTACTTTCTTTTCAATTAACGTTTTAAGGCTTATTGACAATCCTTATTCCCAGGAGTTGTATTCAGAGTAACACGAGACACCGGTGCAACAGTCAGCAGCTAACAGAAACCGTCCTCTGCCGGGAACTCTGTCCTCAGGGACTGCAAGGTCAGCAGCTGTTGACAGACTTACCAAACCTACAGCAAATTTTTTTTTTTTTTTTAATCTTCAGTAGGAGCTATACTAACTATGCCTGCAAGTGAAAAAGCAGTCATTGAAATAAAACGAGCAGCTTTGTGGAAGTTGCCTGACTCATCTCCACAGGCATGTGTGCAAATGATGTGATGTGGTTTGTAAGTGAGAGTGGCTGCCAACAAAAAGAAACAAAAAAAACCCAACACAATTAAGAACATGCACCCAACTTACAACCTACACTCTATGATCTATTTCGTAATATAGTAAATGGAACCTTGGAATTGATTCATTACAGGGCCGGCTCTGGATTGCTTTGGGTTGAGGGGTGAGCACTAAGAGATGGTGACTGGTCTGGTAAGTAAAAGTCTCTGAAAGTATATGACATTTACTGTATTTAAGTATCAAAAGTAGTGTGGTGTGATTAAACTTTCAACTGGAAGGCTGTGGGTTCAATTCCTGCCTCTGCTAGTCTATATATGTCCTTGAGCAAGACACTTAACCCCATGTTGCAGTGTGTGAATGGGTATGAAAGATGTGGGAATGGCAAAATTGTCGTGTAAATCAGCTCATAAAGACTAGAAAAGCTCTATATAAATACAGACCATTATCAACTCTTCCTCTTCTCCTGATTCTATTTGGTAGTTACGAGTAACAAAGATAGTAAGACGAAATATAAAGTACAGATGTGTGAATTTACTTAAGTATTTGTACTTTGTTACATAACAACACTGACTATGAGTGTGATTTTTGTCATTGCACAAAATATAAATGTTTACATGCTCATGTAAATAAGATTAGGTTATTATTGGACGATACATTTTATACTAATGTAAAATGAAAAGTAAAATTACAACTTGACTCAACTTTAAGAAGTTAAAATACATTTTTAAATCAATATATTTGTTATTAACACTCCAAAATCAGTATATGTCAATTTGAAGTCACACTAACCCTGTATTAAAAAATATAGTGTGAATCCACTGTCTTTAGATGAAAAAACACATTTAATACAATTATATTTGTTTATATAAATCTACATGTTATATTTAAAACAGTCAAGTGTGTATAAGTGGTGTCATTTCCACGTGAGTGGAACATTAGGGCAATATTTTCCCATTTTAAAAGAAACCAGAAAACACTCGAATCAAACGTGAGGTGAAGCTGCGTGTGTGTGTGAGAGGAGGAATCCCTGTGTGTTCGAATGACTCTCAGGAGGAAACTCTCACCATATATGGTCAACGACGTCACGGCACGTGGTTAGGGTTCGTGAGAGATTCCAGACAACACTATTTCCCGTAATTTCGGAGGGGCGTGGTGAAAGTATAGCCCCGCTTTAAGAGTTTACAACTTCAGAACCAGCACCAGACCCTGGCTTGTAAACGAGTGACTAACGATGACGGAATAATCCGAAAGTGTTTTTCTGGCGTTTTAGCGCGATTTGAAAAAAGGGCTTGGCGATTTCGTCTTCCTTATCCCCCTTTGACGACGTGCTCGTTTGGACTCTACCGACTTACCGCAATAAGGTGGTGGGTTTACCCGGAGTTTGAATTGACGTACAAAACTCAACACGAAAGTAACTGCGTGTAGTTTGAACAGCATTTATCCTCAGCTGGGACTAATTTTCTCCTCATTTGACATTGAAGTACTTGACAAGGAAGGATGTACCGAAACTTTGGGAGTCAAGAACGAGGCAACCCGACGTACACGGGCAGTGTGTCCGAGTCAAACACCAGCAGCAGCACCACCACCACACAAGAACAGGTAGGTGAACTTTAATTCAACCACATCTGACAGCTGGGAGTCAGGTCACTACAGGGGAATATTAATAAAAACTTAAAAAAAAAAAAGTTAAATGACACGTTATAGAAACCAATTGAATACTGACGAATGAAATATGACTGAATACTCAGGTACTTTATAACACCTGTGTATGTTTGGACCACAGTTGTAACACTATTATTATACTTTATTGTATTATGGCCTACTGTCATATATCAGTACCACTGAAAAGAACTCCATATCTCAGATTTATGATGTTTCACTCTCTGCTGTTTCACCATCCCTGAACCACCTGCAATCAAAAGGGAGGGAGGATGATGAGGAGCTCTGATGAAATCTGGAAATCATCCTTTGCAATGAGCCACACAACCTTTTGTGTGTCAGGCTTAGTATAATCCAATTTAAGATCTTTTACACACCACCTGTCTTGGGTTAGACTTTCTCAACTATGTCTGTCAATAGTGTCATCAGAGCCA
Source organism: Microchirus variegatus (assembly GCF_963457635.1). Taxonomy (NCBI): domain Eukaryota; kingdom Metazoa; phylum Chordata; class Actinopteri; order Pleuronectiformes; family Soleidae; genus Microchirus; species Microchirus variegatus. Next base: position 9,398,481 of record NC_139807.1, on the reverse strand, counting down.
CACCAACACTAATTTTGAGCCGAGGCAAACTTTAGGACAGTTATGGGACAAAATCATACACTGTAGACCCAGAACCAAAGCTGGCTTTTTTGGTGTTTGACTTGATCATTTTTCACAATAATAATTAATGAAGTATATATTGTTTTATAGAAGTATGCCATGGCTGGCAGCAGTCAGTTCGTGCCAAGCCTCAATGCCATCACAACCAACCAGGACCTGCAGTGGCTGGTCCAACCCTCCCTCATGCATCCACCCGGTCCTTCAAGATCACCAGCACCACCTTACCCAACCCTCGCTGGGGCACGGAGCCTGGGTCCACCACCTTCACACTCCCATCTCTTCAGACCGGGCGTCATAAGGGCGGCCGCAAACACTTCAGGTTTGACAAGACGCAGGACTGATGAACATGTAAGGAAACAGTACTTGAATAACAGTCTTACACTAATACTAAAACATATTTATACAGAACCTGGGGATTATGGATTTAATGATAATTGTCATTGGGTGAAAAGGCTTTTTCCTAGGGGGGAACTCCATTTGTGTAATATCTATGACACCCGTGTTGAACTTTCTGTAGATTTACATATCAGATTAATCCATTTTATAAATAGGAGGATTATGAAACTTATTCAACATTTCATCTTTTTTATTTATAAAAGAAGACAAGCAGTAATTTCACTATGTGTGTGTTCTGTCTTCTGTGTTTACAATAAGTTGGTGTTTACTCAGTAAAATTATCTTCTGTGACGCAGTGTTTGTAATGATCTGCTTTCTGTTAGCAGAGCAATGTTTATTGTCAAAGCAAGATAACATGCTCTTTAAAACCGTTTGACTCAGTTCAACACAATAAGGAACAGTTTTAATCATTTTTGTCACCATAAATTCACTAACACAATTTCCTTACATATTGGCACATATCCCACTCACTCATGTTCTTGGAGATGTAATTTCATGGTACAGGAAGTGGACTGTCATGTGACTCACAGGGGGCAAGTCATTTTCTGTGACTCACACCTGAGTCACTGTTGGAGTGTGAGCGTGACTCATCGTCTCAAAAGGGCGGGAAATATGGGATGAAGTGTAATTATTCAGCAGGGTGCTGGATGAAGTCAGAGTTAGGGTGGTACAAAGGCACAAAAGCTCAGACATTTCAAAATCTGGCCGTGACTGCGGTGACTCACAGCAGACACATGGTGGTAGTATTTCTTCTGTGTCACGTTGCCAATGGCGGACTCTTTTTGTCTCTTACTGTACATTTGAGACACGACTGTGTTCAAGAGAATAATTGGATTTATGTAATTTCATTGTATCAAATTAAACTATATGTTGGATATTCAAATGTTTTTCTTCTCCCTCTCTCTCATCCAAGCTTTCACAGGAAGAGATGGATAGACGCAGAGTAAGAAGGGAGCGGAACAAATTGGCAGCAGCAAAATGTCGCAATCGTCGACGGGAGCTCACAGACACTCTCCAAAGTGTGAGTGGACATGTTCAAAAACTTGTTGTAACATTAATACTAAATTCAAGGTACTGTTTTAAGTCAGGTATGAGATAATTGACATATTTCTATCTCTGCTTTCCTCCGGTGTAGGAGACTGACCAGCTGGAAGATGACAAGTCCCGTCTCCAGAAGGAAATAGCTGAATTACAAAAGGAGAAAGACAAGCTGGAGCTGGTGCTGGAAGCTCATCGCCCCATCTGCAAAATAGAGGAATCTGATTCAGATTCTGACCCAAGTCCATCGGTTTCCTCTTTGGGATGCATCAAAATAGAGCCGGAGGAACCCATGCGACCTAGACCTCAACTTCCATTTAAGATGGAGAAACCCAAACCAAAGATAACCATCTCCACCAAGTCTGCGACGACATCTGCCCTGGCTGTTGTCACTGAGTCCGAGTCACTCCACACCCCGGTTCTCACCTCTACTCCATCACTAACGCCGTTCACTGCCGGTATGGTTTTCACGTATCCGTCCGCCTCTTTAGATACCAACGCCCCGACCACGTCCCATGCCGTTCCGCATCAGTCTCAAGCTCCGCAGCCCTGCGGGATCGCTCATCGCCGCAGCAGCAGCAGCGGTGACCAGTCGGATCACTCCCTGCACTCGCCGACCATCCTCACTCTGTGACTGACGACCCGGTGATCCTGGGAAAACACTAATGTTCATTTCGACGCTGTGTGTTTGTGTGTGTGTGTGTGTGAAACCTGATAGAAATGAAGAAGATTTCAATCATTTCATATAACATCTGCTTCATTTCATCTCCTTAGAAAGTTAATTCTGTACTTAGAGAAACAAATTAGTGGCATTATCAGGATATGAATGTTACACTTTTTTATTAGATTTATTATATATAATATATAGAGACTTTATATATATTTCTAATTTTAAAAGCTATGAGTCGGAAGGAGTATGTTTCATATTATGAAAAGAACGGCACCCAGAATATATTGTCTGAAGGATTATTATACAAATAACTGGTAACGCAATCTAATAACATATCAGAAATAACTCATATAATACATATATTTGTATAATGTTGCTTTTAATGACTTGTTACGTCGTGTTATGTAACACTTTATAACTCCCCTCTCCAGGCAGGGAATGGAGTACAAATAATTGGTCCATATTTTTGTATGAATCTTTGAAGAGTCCTAATTTAGTCTATGCAAATTATTGACCACTAAGGCTGGGCCATAGGAGTTAACATAGATTTACATAAGCATGTATTTATTTTTAGAAGTGTAATATATTTTTTTGGTATATGAACTGTTTGGGTGGGCAGTGCCTTACTTTTCTGTTTTGTCTAAGCTACTACTTCACAAGAAATAAAGAGCAAATGTTCAAAGATGTGTGGAAAATGTGACATTGTTTTTTTAAACAACAGGACTGGTGACCTGTCCAGGGTGTACCCCACCTTTCAGCCGATGTCCAGTTATAAAGCAGTAGAAGATGGATGGAACAACAACAGGGGACGAATCAGAGGCTGAAATTTGACATCAAAGCAACAGATTTATCAGATCAGTTCATTTGAAGTGTACAAAAAAAATTCTTAAACAGCCGTAGTAGATTAACTGAGTTATTCTGATAAATGTGATTGTGTCATGCATGTAATCAAGCAAACATTACCAAATATTAACTCGTTCAATCTTCTATAAAGTCAGGATATGCTTCTTTTCTTATGGGGGATAATGGGGCAATTATTATGGTCTTATTTCATTAATTTATGACATTTTCATTGGGACAATAATGAGCAGGGTATAATAGATGATAACAAATGGGCATAAAGTGAAAATTTTGTGAAAAAGCTTAGCAGCTTTCTGTGTCCTCGTCGTGTCCTAAACCAGGAGTATCGAAGTCAAATGACCTGGCGGCCAATGAACGTCTAGTGTGGTCAATAGGGGGCCGGCCAAGAGAACAAAAAGTGGGGGGGGGGAACAATTTTCGACAACTTTTCGATTTGTCTAGCTCATTTACATAGGGTGCAAATCGCCAAAATTCAAAATGCTAACATTGCTAACAATATATTATTCTGTCACCTCGCTGGCAGCTGTGCCTCAGCTAAACACTGTGTTTAAAAGACGGTGAGGTCGTGGGCCATGTTTTCATTATAACATAATATTAAGTGGGGGGCCGCACGTAAGCGATTGGCGGGCCGCATATGGCCCGCGGGCCACCAGTTTGAAACCTGTGCCCTAAATTGTGAACACAGAGTTCTCCGTTACTCAATTCCTCCCAAAAATGAATTGAATCTCTCGCTAACACACGGCTCAGCGGGTATCGCGTCGCTCTGCTAAAATGAGGTTAGAGAGCGAGTGGGGAGGATTGGAAGCTGGAGAGCACGAGGGAGAAGAAGGAGAAAAAAAATCAGCGTATGCTGCTGTCAAAGGGCATCTGTGCATCACTAAGTGCATAAAAGCATTAGTGCCTTCCTCAGCGGCCGGGACTAAAAATAAAACTTGTGTAAAATCCCTCTGTGTGGCATGAAGGGAGCGAGCACACACAGTTGATTCAGACGAGGAGGTCAGACCAACACATGCTTCATTCTGTGACATGCACGTCTGAGTGTTTGTTTCTGCAAATGTAAACGCACACACACAGACACACAAAGATCAGAACAGCGCAAAGTGTCATTACCCATTGTATTTAAAGCTCTCTCCAATGCACTACGAGCATAGTCCACCAATTAAAACAGCTATAACAACAAAATAAACCTGCTCTAATCAATGTGCGTTATCTATGAGTTCAACTGAGATGGGTTAGTTATGCTTAAGTAATACAGAGAAATCAAGATTAAGGAGAGTCAAAGTTAAGAAAGTTAAGAATCCCTAATGTCACAGGATAAATACAAAGCATGAGATACAGAGCAGAAAAATCTGACCACTGCCCCAACTTAAACAAACTGTGATATGCTAATTAAACATCAACAACAACAAGGTAATAATAATAATAATAATAAAAAAAAAACAGCTCGGCTCGAACAGATCAGAACAGAAATCCATAAAAGTTCTAGACCTTCCAGTTTCATATAAAGCGTTTCCAGTCGGATTTTAAAAAAGTGACAGAATTTATGCAGTTCAGCTCTGAGTGAGGTCCAGGGACATTAATCGTGCCTTAAAGGTCCAGTGTGTAAGAAGTTACTTCATGTGATAGTGAGACTGCACATGATCACTACGGTGGCCCTCTCAAGACAGAAAGGTCAAGTTTTCTTAATTTTTGCGCAGATTTGCATTTTCTGCTGCAGAAACATTGATGGCATCCTCCAAGTGTAGTGTAAAATACTTATTCTGAGGCTACAATAACAAAACTATTTGACTTTAAAGTAAATATATTCTACAACATACTCATGGGCAGAATATTCAATTTTACAGATGAGTATTAGGGCCACAAAAAAACCACAGCATGAATTGAGATTAAAGTCAGAATTCTGACATTAGAGGAAACATGTCAAGAGGAAAAAAGTTTAGAATTTTTGCTTTAATCTCAGAATTCTGACTTTATCTCAGATTCAATCTCAGATTCTTAGAATTCTGACTTTAATCTCAGATTCAATCTCAGATTCTTAGAATTCTGACTTTAGTCTCAGATTCAATCTCAGATTCTTAGAATTCTGACTTTAATCTCAGATTCAATCTCAGATTCTTAGAATTCTCACTTTAATCTCAGAATCCTGACTTTTTGTTTCAGAATTACAACTTTCTGACTGTAATCTCTGAATTTTTTCCTCAGAATTCTATTTTTTCCCCCACAGATTTTCAGAATTATGACTTTTTCCTCAGATTCTTATAATTTTTACTTTTATCTCAGATTCTTAGAATTCTGACTTTAATCTCAGAATTCATTTTTTTTCATCAGAAGTACAACCTAACTTTTACAGATTTCATGCCGTTTTATATATTTTATCTCTTTCTTTTCTCTTTATTTTTTTTCTTTTTTACATGTGGCACTAATACTCTTCCATACCATGTCTACCTGAAAATAAAGCCCACCCTTAATGTTACACACTGGACCTTTAACAAACGTGCTGGCTCATGGAGCACAGGTTACATTATGCACAGCAGCGCCACCTGCAGTAAACCTGAAGGGACTTCAACTCAAGTCTGATTCACACAGGCCTGTACAAACGCGTGACAGTCATCATGCACATATGGCACTCCACTCCTGTCCTGAGGAAGAGAGTGCATAAAATATTACACATTATTGGGCATCAATAGCAAAAGCAAATATCAAATAGTTTCATTTTGTTTTCCTTTAACCTTTTTTTATCACAACTCACCTGTAGGCCTATTTCAGTGCTATTGGAGTTCAGTGGACTTAATATGGCTCAAAACTGGATTGTAATGAATCTTTTCAAGATGTAAAGATCCATGATAACGCTGTCCAGTGCAATAGAAAAAAGGCTTCTACCAGTGTAGGCTAGTCCAGTGCATGAGTTAAATTTATATATATGTGACCCACTTTTCTGGTCCCATTTGTTTTGTTTTTTTTCTTTTCAACAACAGACAAACTGAAAAAGGATTTCCCCAAAACATGTCAAGTCCTTAGAAAACACTGTAAAATACATTATCATCTGGAAAAAACACCTATTAAATTTCCTAAAAATGTCCATAGTGAAGAACCTTTGTCAAGTCAAAAGTGGTGGCACACAAATCTGTGCAGTATTCAGGCCCTATTGTAATGTTGTTGTTGTTGTTTTTGCTGCAGACTGTTGTGTGTATAGACTGTTGGACAAAGCATCAGTTTGTGAGTCATTCTTCCTCCAGTGTGGTCAGTCATCAGGTGAGCACACCAGGTGCAGCTGGTCCGGACTTCCCACGCTGCCTGTGCTCGAGCTGCCGTCCCCCAGGTCTCGGGCCACCATGCAGGGCAGGTTGAGCTCGGTGGAGCCGCCGGGGCTGGAGTCACTCCTGCTGACGCACTCCTCCTCCAGGACCAGACACAGCTCCTTCAGGTCCAGGTTCTCCTTCACCAGGCCGTCCTGCATGCGCTCCAGGTCGGCGAGCTTTTTCAAATACCCGCCCAGGTCCTCCCGCATCACTTTGGCGGCGTGGTGCCCGAACAGCTGCCACTCCCGGGCCAGCTTCTTCACTTTGAGCCGGTCGTCGTCCAGGAAGCAGCACAGGTCCCGCAGCTCCGTGTTCTCCTCCTGGAGGCGCTGGTTGATGACTTTCAGCTCCCTGATCTCCAGGAGGTGTCCCTGCAGCTGTTTGTTTACCTCCTTGATCAGGCGCCCTCTCTGGATGAGGGCTGAGATTTTCTCGGACTCCTCTTTACGCAGCCGGCTCACCAGCTCCTCTTTGGAGCACGACAGCAGCTCCTCGTCAGACATCTTCGACAGCTCTCGGTTTATTACCTCACCGTCGCTGCCCATTGTCTTCTTCTAAACCTGCACACGCTGTGATGATGGTAACCTGAGATTCGGTTCGATGACACGGCTCTATACCCCAGTCTTCAACACCACATCCTCATCCTCATCTTGTTGGGCTGATGTCATGAAGCCTGCACCATTATTCCAGCAGCAAGCACCAGAGGCCAAATCCAGGCACAAACATGTGATTTCTGTGTCTGGATGGTTCCCCCTCCAGTCTCCCGCTGTGAACGACGCCGAACCTTGAGTGTGTTCTGCGCGGAAAAAGCTCTAATGAGGTCGTGTATGAAACGGCACCGCAAACCCTCATTAATGTCAATCTGTCATCCTCTCCACAGCAGGCTGTGTTCTCCTGAAAGGCCTGCAGGAAAAGCCTGCTCCACCTCCTCTCGCTGTGTTTTCAAGACAAAAATCAGGGTGTTTTTCCCCCCTTTTTAAACGGCTCATCCACAGTTCGATCCCGCAGCCTCGGAGCCGAACCACCCGCTGCTGCAGATGTGTTTTTTACGTGGCTTGCATCTCATCAGGCTGCGCTCGCCTCAATGAACTCACTTCCCCCGGTGGCTGCAGAAGCAGAAGGAGTCCGCACGGTGCCGCCGCCGTTGCCGCTGTTGTTGCTGCTGCTGCTGCCGACGATTGTGTTTCTGTTGTTATTGTTGTTCCAAACGATTTTCTTCTTAACAAACAAAAACAAAACGCAGCCCAATCTCGTCTTTCTTCACCGCGGGGACATTGCTGCCCATCCTGTTGCCACAACAATGTCCGCCTCCACTTTCACGGCTGTGACTCCGCGGAGCAACAGCAGCTGCGCGTCAAGCTAGCACAACTGCCGGAAACGGACATCTGCTGCCTTCAGAATAAAAGCACCGACCTGTTGGCGTTTATTGAGAATACATACAAAACATGACGTCCAAAATGTACAAATATGATTAAAATACAACATATCATACACCACAGCTATGCAAAGAATAAAGCATTAGTAAGGACTTTAATTATATAAGTATAAAATAGGTTAGGTACATATCAAAAGTAGCAATAGAAATATCAAATAAAGTAATGTATTAATTTAAATAAATAACAGTAGTTAACAGAAGTAAACAGCCGTGTTATGCTTGTAACACGTTGACTTAATTTATAATTAATATATGTTAATATAAATACATTACTATATAATATGTTTTCCAGTGTACCAGTCAAGTGGATTGAATTAAATTAAAGTAATATTCCATATAAGACCACATTTTCAACCAAAACAGACCAATTAACAAATGTGTTATTGGTTGTCATGTTCCTCAACAATGCTGGTTTTATTTTGTGTGATTTTGCCGGAAGCTGCAGTCTTCGTGCTGCCTGGAGAATTGACGCATCATTTAAGATAGTAATCCGAATATTTGTGTTTTTTACTCTGAGGTTTCCAGTGGCTCTTCCACAAACGGCAGTGAATGACAGTATCAAGAATCGATCAGGTTGTGAGAACATTAGGATGAGGACGTTTTCCAAGAGGACATTGTGCACCCATATTTGGATTTAAAACACACATCAAAACGCAAATATATGCACAATATATCAACGTTTTTTTTTTCAAGAAGGCAACAAGAAAAGGCCTGAATGAAGGCACTTCCTCTGAGATTTTCTAGTCACACTACTGTCACATCCTCAGTGTCAGAGATAACCAGATGTTGTCCTCTCTCTCTCCCTCTCCCTCTCTGTGTGTGTATATATATATATATACGTATATATATATATATACATATATATATATATATATATATATACAGTATATGTCCCATAGCATATTGTAGAGTAGCTGTTGCATGACTGACTCCTGGATGGCACTTGTTTCTTTTCAAAGAACACTGGCGGAAAGTGTGACTGCAGCCTTTTTTCCATGGGTTTATGCTGAGGCATTCAGCCACATCCTTCCTCCCTCTGTCCCACCTCCATTGTTTCACTGAGGCCGTAACAATGTGGGGTGTTAACCGTACAAGGGGGAACCGGGGGGGTGGAATCAGGGTGTCATGTGAGGTTACAAATGAGCTTTGATGTGCAGAGACAGAGAGACGGAGAGAGAGGGAGGTTTGACAAAAAGACATGTTGACGAGGCCATTTTCCCCCCTCGTGTTGTGATTTTGAAGGACACGCGCGGCAGAGACAACGAAAGGGAGGGTGGGGAGAAAGGGATTTGCAGGGATTTATTTTGATTAATCGCTGGAGGAAAAGAGAGCAGATTGTGTAGATGCAGGCAGAGTGCATTATAATGGGATGGAGGGGCCTGGTTCTCACACAGAGGCCTGTCTCTGATCTAAAAAAAAAGTCTGAGAGTATGAATGACAGGGCGAGGCTGACTCTGTGCTGGTGGTAATCTGAGTCCATGCTCTTTTTATGTTTCTATGGCCAGTGATGACTTTGGACATACATGTACATGAGCTGAACTCACTGACAGCATTTTGAAAATCAGTGATCGGGTCAAAGTGAGAGGTCTCTACCAGTTTCAAGGACAATAACAATGACTAGGACAGTAGTTCAGAATGATCACAAATAATAATAATGAAAAAAACATATGGTGGTTTTCATCTGTGTACAAACCCTGATCTAATGGCAGATTCCAAGAAGGACATAGGGCGAAAGGCGTGGTACACCCTGGACAAGTCACCAGTCCATCACAGGGACACATAGAGAAAAACAACCATCCACTCTAAAAAATCAATCACTCAGTCAATTTAGAGTGTCCAATTAACCTATGCATGTGCTTGGACATGTGGGAGGAAACCAGAGAAGCTAGAGGAAACCCACTGTCCCTATTCTATATCTTAAATTGCTACTGTCGTGCATTCACATCCGCATCTGTACCGATAAGTCGTCCAAACAATAACAACTGGACTATCCAGTTTATAGAATCATAACCTATAATAACCAGAGTTTGTACAGACAAAAAGAGATCAATTGGGGTTACTCGCTTGAAACTGTGACAGACTGCACTGTAGGCCAAAAATAAATGCTAGAGACATGTCAGCTTTATTGGCTCACCCGTAACCATGGCAACAAGAATAGGCCTCAGTCACCCACAGAATCATTCATGCTGTATACATAATGTCAACACAGTACAGCAAATGTGAAAAGTTTCAAAGGATCCCTGCAGCCAGAGCCACATCACATAAATACTAAATACACATACATTTCAAAAGCATTAAATATTAGAAGTTAAAACTGGTATTGTCCGCATGTTTTTTTTGTCATTTGTCCAGTGCATCTTTCAACTATTGTTGTTGTTGTTATTATTATTAGTAGTAGTAGTAGTATTGCAGTCGTTTAATTAATGACTCAAACCAATAAATACATGATATATATAAAAACAACAACAACCCACTGTACATCCTCATTTGTTCCACGGACCATGACGTCACATAACCGGAAGTTGGTGCAGGCAGGCTGCTGTTGTTGACATTTGCGGACCATAGACGTATGGCGCCAGAGGGGCGGTGCTCCATCCAGATCTTATTATACAGTACATCCATGTTGCGGACCCCCGCAGACACTGCAAGCACAACAGCATTTAGTGAATATTCGTGGTTTAATCACAAACGTCAAAAGTGTGACACTTACATTATCGTACCGTCATGTTGAATTGGTCTTAAACGACAGGTGTAATGTTTGGTTGTCAGTTCAGTCTCCGCCGTTAACTTTGCGACGCAAGCTAGCACAGGATGCTAAGTGTTAATGGAGGAAGTTAGCAACTTAGTTAGCAAAAAGTTAGCGGTGTTATTTTGTAGTTTGGTGCTTAAAGGTGGTAGGAACAACAAGGCTGTAAACGAGGTAAAAATAAATAAATAAATAAAAACGGTGGTGTTTGTTGAGGGTTATTTGAGCTAAACATCTTCTGACTCCATTGTTCTTCTTCATGTCTTCACACAGATGGCTGTGGAGCTGGATGTGTTCGTGGGTAGCACCACCATCATGGATGAGGAGGTTTATCAGCTCTGGTTGGATGGATACACAGGTACCGGTCACTATTATTCAAATCCCAGTAGATAAGTGGTTTCTGAAGTACTACTTGAAATTATTATTGACTTTTGTAGATATTTTTATTTTTTGACAGTGCTCATTCTGATTCTGTTTAGCATATTTGAGTTTTTGTTATTTAATATAACTGGTCTGGATAATGCATAATCACACAGGTTGCTTAATATGGAGAGAAAGAGAGGCAGACTTTCTTCTTCTTTGGTTTGCTTGTCTGCTTTTCACATTGTAAAACCACACACAGTAATAACATGGATTGGAGATTAGATGGCCTTTTGATTTAGTCTGGATTGACTTTTGAGATTTTAGATTTTTGTCATTTTGAGTTCACTGATGCTTGGTTTAACATCAAGCAGGTCGCTTTGACCTTGTCTACCTGCACTGAGTTGTCACCATGTGTTTCACTGATTGGCCGGTGAGTATAGATTTAAAGGCTCTGTGGGTCACAGTATTGCTGTGTGACGTGCTTGTGACGTATAATATTTATTTTGAGTTATTCTTCTTGGTTGTTCATCTGGGTTTTCACAATCTTCATTGGGCGCACAGTAAACATTGACTTTCCTTATAATGATAAATAGGATTCAAAGGGAAAGCGATGAATGTTGCTGCTACAGAAGATGTTTCTAATAATAATAATAATAATAATAAATAATAATAATAAATATTGGATAGTTAAATATTTGTTGGGCCTCTATGGGAAACATGTTTCATTAATCAAGGGGGAGCAGGAGCCAATCCCAGATACAGAAGGCAGGTAACACCATGTACAGGTCACCAGCCCATTTTACCTGCTGCACCACCAGCTTTGTTGTTTTTATATCTGTCAAATTCTGTGTTCATTTGAATTCAGTTTGGATTGGACCAAACGTTCTGCCTACAGTGGCTTGTAACACACTGGCAAAGCGTTGTCTCTCCCTGGGGGTTACTGCAATCTTCACATGGCAACAGGGGAAAAAAAACATGGGAGTACAAAAGTGAATGCTTAGGGTGTTGGCACTCTCTCAACTCCAGGAATTTGCACCATGTACATGCCATTACAACAGTAGATAAATGGATTTTGTGCAGTGTTTCCTATGTATTGACACAAGACAAATGAACTCTTCCCAGTAACTAGTCAAAGTTGTGTTTTTGTCATTTTCTAACACCCTCATAACATGAGAGTCAATCCACACACCATCCAAAAATGATGCAAAAATGGTGCATCAATCATAATCAACCACCTGAGCAGATTAGACCCACTTTCTCCCTCTCTCTCTTGGGGGAAATGCACAGACATGCAGACTCTGCAGTTTCAAACAAGTGTGGCACAAGAGTTTCATTGAAGCCTTTTTAATTTTTTTTCTGCTCTTAAATAAAAGAGACATTGAGTCTTCGAGTCTGAAATGTTGATTATTCACCGATTCCGTCATTTTAACTGCTTTAACTAAGCAAATATTATTATAATAATATTGTAAAATAATATTGCATTTTAATATTTTAGGTTACATAATCACAGAGCATGCTCGACAGCCCTAATTATACTCTTATCGTTTATATCTTACAGTGAACGATGCAGTGAAGCTACGAATAGAGGGAGGAGGAGTACTGGAGGAGAGTGAGGCGAGTGTTTAGGATTAATTTAATCTCAAGACAGATGTTGCCCTATACCTTGCTACTTTATTGTCTGACATTGTAGGTCATTGTAGGTCATCTTACAGATTTCCTCTTCTCTCCCTGTTTGCTTGTTTAGATACTACACTTGTCCTTGAAGTCCTGGGAAAGAAACTCTCCAAAGGATCCAAGAAAGACTTCAGCACGATATCAGCACCAAAACAGCTGTGACGATAAAAACTGTAGGCGACAGGTAAATACTGTATGTACAATAGTTGTTTATCTATATAATCAGTTTATATATGATATGTACCACAGTAGTGTTTATACATTTTAGGTAATTTAGGATCATACATTACCTCCTATTTTTCATTAAACACTGCTTTATTTTCTTCTCCATAAATAACAGTTTTCAACATTTCAACAAACTGATTTGTCTGTTTTTTTAAAAAACGTTTCTTTTCAACTTTTGACCCCGTTTTTTGTTGTGTTTGTGTTTGACAACTTCAAACCTGTTTTCAAAGTTGTGGAATAGCTGAAGGGACCCCTAGTGGAGAACATACGTAATTTTCTTCTTCTCCCTGACAAACTTGCAAGGTGAATCATGAATCACCTCCTCAGATTTACGTCAGACATCGGTAATGCATCATATTTGCATGTTTGGGGCCTGGGGCCTGTACTTATAAAGCAGCATTTGTGGATAGAGAGGTAATGTCAGGTTAAACGCTGAGGTTTTTCAGTGCATGAAGCTGCACCTCCAACGTGCTGGAGCGGGTTTAATTCAAGATTGCAAATCAAATTAAGAGGGAGAGGTTTGGCAGCAGAACATGCAGCCTGATCCAACAGTGACACGTACACACATTAAGAAATATATATATATATATATATATATGTGTGTGTAAAAAGACGAGCTAACAGGGTTTACCCTGAAGTCATATCAGTGATGTCAGCGTGGCTGATGTCGTTAGAAGACCAAAATTAAGTGGTCAGTCACCTTGAATAGAAATATTAATCTCTATGGATTTAAATGTGTTTGAAATGCTTTGGCTAATGTAAGTAGAGTAGTCTGTTACATAATATATTTATTATAGATTATGTCAGAGAGCTGGCAGGAAAATGCAGCCCCTCCTGAAATTGAGTGCACGTCTAAAACCACCTTACAGTAAGTGTCCTCTCTGCTTTCTAACAAACAAAATGAATACATAACTACAATAGCTCCTTTCCTTTTTTTTGTGTTACAGTCAGATCAACCTCTTCTGACACAAAAATTGACTTATTTATTATTTAGCTGCTTAATTTCAATTTCAGTACGTCTTGACTTCAACATCTGGGAATTGTTTCAAAATGTGCTTATTTTCTGTTCCTGGAGTAATGTGATCATATTGTTTACATTTCTACCCTGATGAACTTCTGGATGTCGCTGCTTCTCATATCATATTATGTCAATCATTCGTGGACCTGACAGTGTTGTCTGTCAAAACCCACAGTTAATGGAGCGAGTTACCCAGCTTTGTAGTGTGGTGGCCAGTGTTGGGTTCAATGAAGCCAGATATCTTGTTTATGCTGATCTTGCTTTACAGTACATTACCCTAGTTTCTTACCAAATATCCAAGGCTGATGTTCAGATTACCCAAAAATCAACATAATTACATGTGTTTGCTTCACTGTCTTCACTTACACTGCCATTGTTTTCTTTGCCAACAATCGATTTGAAACGGGGCAAAAGAAAATTACAATAAATCACTCTCCAGGACTTTCTGTGCATTCTGTGCTGGGCAGCTTATCAACAACTGGACCGTCTGTTATCTTTGGTCATGTTTTTTGTCCTGATATAAGATGTTAGAGGCATATTTTTCTTCTCACAGTCGCACAAGACATTTATCAAATGGATGTGTCTTTGGTTTGAGGGTTGCAGAGAGATACAGTAATATGTTTCTGTTAAAAATGTACTTGTTTGCAAACCACACTCTTTAATTTCTATGTTTAATTTTCTCCTCAGTCTGTACAGCTCTCAGAGGGAAGACTAAAGCTTTTAATGAGATGGAGGCTAATTTCAAGGTATAAAACTGAAAATCAGTGTTCATTAACTTAGTGAAACAAGCTAACAAACTATTTTATATACATATGCATTCTATTTAATTCTCTGTTCTGTAGAATCTTTCCAGAGGACTCGTTAACATCGCTGCCAAGTTAACCAACACAACATGGAGAAGGTTTGTGCGTTTTCAAAATCCTGAAGTTTATGTGTTTTTTTTCTCTTTTTTACTGATTATTTCTTTTTCTAGAGCTCCATTGTTACTTTTGAACCCCCGGTTTGCTCCTTGAGTGTCCTGCGAGGGTCTGTAAATCTTATTTGTTTAATAAAATTCATGCATTTACATCAAAATGTTATCCCATTTTATGATTTGTCCACAGTTTGGTTGTGCTTTCTAAAAAAAGGGTTATGACTATTAAAACCCTCACTCTTGGGCTACGTCATTAGTTATTGTGAAATGGATGGACAGGAAATCATTTTGCAATGGACGACATAGTTCTTGGAAAGTTATTATAATGATGTGGATGCTGCTAATTTAATTTTGAAGAAGTTGAAGGGGAAGCCATTACGTTTGACCTTATGTTGAGTTGTATGACTAATGTGGGTTAGGAAACATCTCAACATTACAACATGATACTGCTAATTTTGCAAGAATTAGAAAAAAAAGAAAAAGTAGTAGTTTAGTCCTGTACAGACACAGAGTGAGCAGCAAAATAATGCATTTTATATGAAACATTTCTGACTAAAAACGTCTTTCTTTCTTCTTAATGAAGTGTTGCTGTTTAGTGCAACCAGCAGGGGGCGGCAAATAAAGGAGAGTGTCACACACTGTGAGAACATTTCTTTTTTTGAACATTAGGAAACAGCTCTTAAATTATTTATTATTATTTTTAGTATCATTATTATCATTATTATTATTATTATTATTATTGACACTGTAACCTGCCACATTTTATTATTTTTCATTTATAATTGACATTATACATATATATATTTTAAGTATTGTATTGGGTGTCGCTCCTTCTTTAAAAGGACCAGGATTTATGAACAATAAGTTATTGTTTATTTGTGTCATTGATACGTAAAGCTAACTGCGTTTTGTTTCTTCGCTGTATTTGCTTTGTATGAAAACTGCTTTAAGAAAAGAGTGATAAATTAACCTAATCCGATATTTCAATTTTTACTTTAATCTTTCTACTTGTTTAACCTTATTACATTTATGTTATGCTGTTTTGTTTGTTACTGTTTTTATGTCTCTCTTTTAATGGGAAAAAAAACCATTTCCTACATTGAAAATAACCTGGGCACTGCCATTTTTTTTACGTCACAATTGTCTGCTGGTACCTTAATAACCACAAGGGAGAGCTCAACAAATTTGAGCTCTGACTGTGATTAGAAACCACGAGACAGGCTGCATCCTCTCACTTCTGAGAAGTGAACATCCATCCATTGATGTGACACTCCCTGTTGTGAAATTAACAGTTTGACCAAGCTGTGTGAAGAGTTTTGGGGAAATTGATTTCAAAATGTTAAATAAATAAAAACTATGAAGTTTTGTGTAATTTATGTGAGTGTTGCAAACGTGAATCAACAAATTTGATGCAATGCATCTAACAGTGTTATTGCTGCGGTCATATATGTGTGTGTAAATATACACAGACATACAGCCAAATTCATACATTGCAGTAGATTTTTTTTTTTTTTTTAATATTTGTTGTGTTGGTGTAGCTGATTGAACATGCTGGTAATATTTAAATATATGTTTTTGGTGAGAAATAATTGACTCTGGAGGTCAAAGGTCAAATGTCTCGAAGGGGTAAGAGACTGTGAAAAGTTTGGGAGCCACTGATTTTAGTCTGTGGTCAGCATGAGCTCAGTTTAGTGGCAGCGCTGATAAAGCGCCGAGAAAAGAAAGACAACGGCGCCACCTTGTGGACGATCCAAGCGCACAAGAAAAGGCAAAGCCATTATAATAGGAGAAAGACACAGAAAAAGAGCAATACAGCACGTTCCAAATTATTATGCAAATGTTATTTTTCTTTGATTTTCCTAAATACTTGATGCAAATAGACGTCTGCATAATTTTAAAGTAGAGTATAATTCAAATGTTATTGAACAAACCTCCCAATGCTAACAGTATTTATTTATTTTTTTTAATTAAAAAAAACTTTATTACGCAGAACAGAGTTTAGTTTCAAAACATTTTATACGTTGTAAAATCCATCAATATTGCCAATATTTTCTTTCTTTTTTGATTTTACTAACCCACTTCCGGGTCCCTCCCCTTCCAGTCACATGCACCTGCTTCGGGCCAATAGGGTTCTAAGCATTCCAAAACACGCGCCATTTTTAAATTTAAATGTCTGCGATTCAAAGCCAATGGTTTGGTTTCATAGACTCTGGTGACGCGAGAATCTTCAGACATCCTGAAAAAAACAAATCCTCATCATGATGATGATGATGATGATGATGATGATGTTTTGTCAGCAGAGCACAAACATGTGAGTCTTTCACCAACACACACACGTCACACAGGTGATTGTTTCCTCTGCTAAAGTTTTACAGGTGAGTCAAACCTGGTTTCTGATCATTGTTGAGATGATTTATCAGATGGACAAAGAAGTGACCAGATACAAACGTGCTATGACACAACTCTATGATTTTTAGATGATTTCACTGTTAAAAAAAACACGAGAAGTGAAGGACAGGAACGGACAGAGATCGTGTGTTGCGTTTTGTTTTGGTAAGATGGTTCACTCTGAGCGGATATGAGACGCTCAATGTGTGTTTTAAACGGATACTGCACTTTTTGTGTGTATTCCTGTGTGTTTTGTCTGTTTTTGGTGAACATCACTTGTCCTTAATGTCACACTATTAATACAATAAGTTCCATTGGGATTAAAGTTGTTTATTCGTGTGACCTAAAGCAGAATGTTGTGGTTCTTTTTGTGGCAGAAGTTGCCTGTATACAGGCCATGATCTTGAATGTTGAAATCTTTATTTACATTTAACGTGTATAAAATAAAGTTGTTATTTACGTACAGATGTGGCTGTAAATTACTCGTTATGCACAATTTTTTTTTTCACGATTGAAATTCTGATTTGTTTCACAATAGTTTGCCATCTTTTCAAAGTGGGTCCTCATATATAACTATTTTTGGAATATCTGAATCAAATCACTTGATGCCTTTTTTGTTGTTGTTGTTGTTGTTGTTTGTAAATGACTAAACTCTGTCAATTTTGAAGTGAATGTTTGTGATTCTTTAGCTCCAGCTTATTTATGATAGGAGCGTTCAGAAAGTGAGTATTTGCTCCACAAGCCTCTGAATTTAGTTGGAGTTTATTGTAATGACCATAATAATAATAATATATATAGTATATCATAGTTATTATATTTCGTTTGTTAATTGACTGTAAGTCTCTGCTCCGTGACTTTTTGCTCCATATCATCAGTGAAAGTGGGTGTGAGATCGTCAGCCCTCTGTGTATTTTTGGCCACTGAAGCGGATCCTACTGCGGTGTGTGTGTGTGTGTGTGTGTGTGTGTGTGCGCGTGTGCACAAGTCCTGTTCGTCCGGCTGCGTCAAGCTCACAGAGACCTGCTGCATCACAACCGGAAGTGAAGACGGTATTGCAACCAAAATAAAAGCCTGTGCAACTCATTGGGAAGGGATCAATAAAGTACAAATACAGTGCAGTATTACACCTTATATTTCTTATACATTATATTATATTATACATTTATTTTGATTTTCTAATTTAAAAAAACCCCCCAATAAGACGCATTGTCATATGAAGAAGTCACTGGTCAGTTCAATGTTTGAATAAATGGACATTTTGGATAAAGACTTTGGAATAAAATAGCTTTATTAGTGCAAATGTATGACCCCTAATAATTATTTATTAAAAATCACACCCTGAAACTTTTGACCCCTCATCGTCACACCTGCAAAGACTGAATTTTTTATTGTTATTATTATTATATTTTGTGGATGTTTGTTTGCCTTCTCTTGATATTTATTGAGGCATTCCTGAGTTAATATGACCTAAATGTCGCTTCTCTTTAGCGAATTTACTTAGAGATGACACTTACAGACAAAACACTGGGTTGTTTTGTTTGTAAAAACACAGAAACCTCCTCGACTTGATGAACCTGAGGCAGAGCCTACTGTGCATGTGTTCTTTCATTTCCACTGCTTTGACATTTGTTGATTGATCCAATTCTTTTACACTAGAACGTGTCTTTTTCTCTTTTCCATGGGTTGTTAAAAACCTTACTTATAGTTCCAAAATAAACACAACATGCACTGCAAAGATGGGCTTCAGAATCCTACCAAGTTTTATTTGAAGCAATAATGCATTTGTTAAATTTTTAAGATGATATTTATTATATATCTAAGCCCTACATATAGATTTCCATTCTTTCTTTTTAATTTTGGTGTCATGTTTGTTGAACATTTAATGTATATACACACACATATTATATGTATATTTCTTCATAGTTGTGTATCCATTAGAGCTGCAACTATAAATTATTTGCATAATCAATTAATCTGTTGATTACTTTTTCAATTAAGTGTTGAAATGATGATCATCTCAAATGTCTTGTTGTGTCCACAAAATTACCCAGTTTGAATGATTTCTTTGTGATATGGAGGAAATAAATTAAGGAAATATTCACATTTAAGAAGCTAAAACAATCAGAAATATTGTTTTAATCATGACAAAAGCTGCAAACCGATTATCTAAATAGCTGACGATTCATTTGGCAATCGATTAATGGAGTAGTAATTGTTTCAGCTCGAGTGTCCATCTATGGCACATGTATCAAACTCAAGGCCTGGGGGCCAGATGTGGCCCACCACGTAATTTTATGTGGCCTGCGAGTGATTAATTGGTCTTAAAAATATGTGTTATCACAGTGTATTATTGTATATGCATCATGCGATGAGTGAAATTGAATAAGTAATAAATACAGAAAGTTATTTAGCAATATGTTACATAGTAGTTACCTTCATTTTACATTATATTTGGTTACATTTAGTTACATTTATTCTGTATGACAGTTACATCTGGCCCTTTGAGGGTAACCATTATGCTGATGTGGCCCTCAGTGAAAATGAGTTTGACTCCCCTGATTTATGGTTTTGGTGTATGTGTACACCAACATGTAAACAGTCCTCTTCCACTGCAGATGGTTTATTTATTCACTGTGTAGCAGCATATTGACGTTCTGCCAACAAGCCCTTCATACATGTTTCACACTGGACTTTTATTTTGTAGGCTCCTACCGGAACGTGCCAAAGCGCGTCTGGCTGACTTGACGTTGCTCGTCTGTTGCCCACAGACTCCAGGCAGGAGCGACACTGGAGAGCAGCAGCAGCAGCAGCAACTGGTCCACTTTTACCCCAGCGGTGTCTCCACTGCTGCTGCTCCTGCTTCAACACCTCCAGCACCGGACGGAGAAGAACCGCCACACTGCCGCAGTCCACAGACCCGCAGGTGGAGTCACGCGTCACTGCGCTGGTTTTTACGCATATTCAGAGGCTTTTTTTGAGACTTGAAAAGCTGAGCTTCTTCGCCAATGGCAAGTCCGGTTGCAGACATAGGACAGTCTCATCAGCATCCTCCTCCTCCTCCTCATCATCCTCAGCCTGGCACGGTGTCGGCCGCAGACTCCGCGTTCCAGGAGGCGCAGAAATGGATCGAGGTGAGTCACAGTCACACAGAGGAAGGACCTGGCGTCAACTCTGCAGCACTTTGGCTTCCCTTTTCCGCGCAGGTGTTTTGTTGTCAGTGCGTGGCCTTAGTTACTGCTCTGCCCCTGCAACATGTTTACCTGCAGCGCGGTCACCTGTAAACACCACTCAGCCCTTTTTGTTGCCTCGTCACGTGTTGGACCCAGGAGTTTGAGTCTCAGTGGTGCTTCATTCACCACACGTGGAGATTGTTTTCCATATTTTAAGCTGTTACAGTGTAATCTACCTTAGAAAAACAACATCTGGTCAATATAAGTCACCTGGAATGACATGATTCAGTGCTATATATTATATTGTATATAAATATTGCATGTGTACTCCCTGGCCAGTTTGTTAGGTACACCTGTTCACCTGCTTATGGATGCTGAGCTGCTGAAGTTCAAACCGAGCCTCAGAATGTGAAGATAAAAGTGATTTAAGTGACTCTGAACGTGTCATGGTTGTTTAGAAACTGCTTATCTAATGGGATTTCTCTAGGGCAGGGGTCTCAAAGTGGCGGCCTGGGGGCCACATGGGGCCCGCCAATCGATCACATGCGGCCCCCTCGCTTAATATAATGTTATAATGAAAACTGGCCCACGACCTCACCGTCTTTTAAACACAGTGTGTAGCTGAGGCACAGCTGTCAGCGAAGACATTTGGTCATAATTATCCCATTATTAAATGTATCATATACAGCATTCAATTACATATATAAATACGCTTGTTAGGACCAGAGCATGAATGGCAGTAGCCGAAACGGCTCCTGATATGAATTTTAATTACAGTCCACACTATTATTAATGTAATTTAAAATAGATGTCTCTGTTTTTGATATTAATATATTAATTTTGCATCATAAATAGTATTATTAAGTATACGTGTGATATCATGATTCAATATTGTGAACACTTTTGTTCTCTAGGCCGGCCCCCTCTTGACCACACTAGATGGGCATTGGCCCCCAGGTCATTTGAGTTTGAGACCCCTACTCTCGGGTTTCTGGACAAGAGAAAATATCCAGTGAGCTGCAGTTTTCTGGGATAAATGCCTCTTAGATGCCAGAGGAGAATGACCAGGCTGTTTTTTGTACAAGCTCTTTAAGTAGCTGTTGTGTTTCTAAGGCATGACGGCAGAAAACCACACCGCGTGCCACTCCTGACACTTAATGAGACGTCATGTGTTTCCTAATAGAGTGGCTGTTGAGTCGCCTCTTAAATTCTGCAGCATTGTGGTGGTGGTGGTGGTGGTGGTGGGGGAACTATTGTACAGTTAGCTGTGGGCCCTGCTGCATGTTTGGCTGAAAGCGAGTGAATGTGGATCATGTGGGATGGATTTTTGTTGCCTCATTGTGAGCCCTGCTGAACAATAATCACAGCACACAAGTGAGGGTTTTGTTCTGGGGGTGGAATTTCAAACACGACAACCGTCTGACCCCCCTGTGTCTGGTGTGACTTTGTCGTCCTGCAGTGTGACACTTGACAGGTGGATGTAGACACAATAAACATTTACATAAAGCGGGTAAACCGCCACCTAAACCATATGTATTTGTTCATTATTGTCCTCTGATATCACTCGACCTGTTGCTTCACCAAGAAGAGAATAAAAGAAGATTGTGATACTGAATCAAATCTTTGACGCCCTGTATCGATTTAACAAAAGTATTCATAACAGCTTTGTTATGGTATATTTTAGCCTCTGACCTTTAGTTGGCAGCAGGTCTCGCTTGGGCCAATCAATACTCTGCCTTTCCTTCCACTCCACTAAAGAAAACTGTATATTATTTATACCATTTATAGTTGATTTAGTTTGATTGGGGACACACGAAAAAAAAAATCTCCCATGACCCATTTGTGGGTCCTGACCCAGTATTTGGGAGTCATCTTGCATAAAGCATACTATTACATTATCATGCACTATACGTATCTTATTTCCAGACTATTATACGCGGTTTAGCTTTCACTCCTATATAAACTGGAGTTTTTGTATACGTTGGCTATAACAGATCCCCTTTGTGGGCGTCAAACTCCTCCGAGGCCTGTGTCACATCTTTAAAAAGCCACTACTGACCTAGAATCTCGGAGGCAGCTCAGGGCTGAGAGCTGAATAGAGAGAAGGAAACTGATAACTACTCCCCTGTGTTGTCGATCCTCGTCGTTTTTTTCCTCCCTGTGGGGGAGCGGTTTCATTTCCCACGCGCACCTGGTGATGCTCCTCCGGTCACCGCGGGGCAACCAGAGACCGGGTTGCTGGTTCCATAATGAACGGATCGACACAAAAGCCGGAGTCAGCGACGCGATGGCCGATCTTTGACTGCTTAGATTCAAGTGTTGTATAAGGTGTCAGTACTCGAGGCTAGAGGTTACTCTGTTTACTTTGTATTGTCGGTGACTAACCAGACGTGTGTGTGTGTGTTGTGTGCGTCTGTCATTCCATTTTTACGAGTTGTATTTGAAGCTGTCACACTGCCTTATCTTAAACTTCCCTAATGGTTATAAATCTTTATATCCTGACGTTAAGAGAGAGCTTTACAATATTTGACAGTCCATACCCAAATAATAACGTGCAAAAAAACTGTTGTGTTTGTCTTAATTTGTACAGACATGTTTTATTAGTCTTGATGCAATCTTTAGGGATTGTTGGTAGCCTAAAATTGTGTTTTGGGTGATTTTTTTTTAATTAACTCGGAGCGGTAACCGATTTGTTTTGGCAGGTGACAATAGATATATATACGTTTGAACACGGCTGTGCAACCACACAGAGACGGTTCGAGCTGCTGAATAAAAACCTAATTTATGCTCCTCTGTCAACGCGTTCTTGTGGCTCTACCATCGCTGCGTCTGCAAGTCGGAGCTAATTTTTGGTTCACTGCTGGATTTTGTCCTGTTCATTGTCTCACTAAAGGCAACAGTGTGTGCTGCGTTTACTTCGACATTGATCGGATAAGAAATGCAAGATACATCGGTATCTTCGGTATCTTCGGTATCTTCGGTAATCAGCTGCTCTGAGTTTGCTTTCACACTTCCGCACTTTAGTGAAACGAACCAAACCTTTTGAATAACATATTCCCCTCCTCTGCATCAAGACGAGACAAACAATGAACAAGGAAACTCGCTCATCTGTTGGTTAGTGCTGGACAACATCTGAACCGGACTTTCCAAGCAAACGCACTAGGATTGGATTTAGAAGGAGCTGGTGTGAACTAAGCCTTACTTACCAGTGTGCGCGGTGCCGACTTTGGCGATCTGCACTAGTGTTCTTTTATTATCATGTCTAAGTTAACTGCAGTGAGACCTATGTGCATCTTAGCGTAGTGGTGAGAATTATGCCGGAATTTGTGTTGGGTTCACCTGGTTCTTGTGTTCTCACTAATGCTGGTAGATCAGTCAGTCAGGGGCGACGGGAGCTCAGTGGTAGAGCGAGTCGTCTTTCAACGTTAAGGCTGACAGTTTGATTGCCAGCTCTGTTAGTCTACATGCCGATGTGTCCTTGGACAAGACACTTGACCCTGCGTTGTTCCTGACGGCGGCGTGAAAGTGTGTGTTAATGGGTGAATGGCAAAACTGTAGTAGCTTTAAGTGGACATCGAGACTAGAAAAGCTGTATAAAGAGAGTGAATGCTGATGAAATGCATCCAAAATGTGTTAAATTTGGCTATTTCAAATGGGGGTATTACTTTCCACATCTAATTATATTACAACGATGCCTTTCAAAGCGGCCATAGAGTGGTCCTATCACACATATATGTGAGTTATGGAGGTCTACTTACATACATTAACTTGTTTTTATGGTCAAAAACCTCCTTGTTGCTGGAAACGAGCAGATAGAAATCGCTCCTCCCTGAAGCTCTCCTCAGTCACACTGTTTCAGGCTGAAATCTCATCCCCAGAAGACAGAGTGTGTTGTGATTGGCCAGCCAACAACAGCTTTCCCAACTGTCTTGTGATTGGCCAATACCTGGAAGTGATGTAATCAGCACAACAGCTCTCAGAAGCGCAGCTCCCCCCTCTGGAACGATGGATGCACTGCAACTCATTATCAAAACATTGGTTTAACAATGTTTAAAAATAGCTTTGTCACAACTCCCCGCCACAGTCCCTTTATGCTTTTGACCCAGAGTCAGAACCAGAGTCAGAAGATACTGAAACACCTCCACAACGGACGCTTTTCTTCTTCTGCGGTTCAATGTACGCAACCGTATGTGCCCGGACTAGTGCCCAGAGCAGGAGGATCTGCTGTTCAGGAGAACCACTGTTTACGTAACCAGACCAGGTTTTTTCAGAGATCTCCCTGAGCCCGAGATTACAATAAAACACAGCATTCTCAGCAGTGGCTGAACTGTTTGTTTCAAACCTTCAGGGCTTCTTAAACAAGGTAATGACACAGATACACACTAAAAAAGAGCGTTAATTGGAACTTCAGGTCTGGGGCCGCTTTAAAATGTGAAAACCATGCTCGGACAAGTAGTTCTCAGCAGCCCCGTCCCTAAAAACCCACCACCACCTTTACATATGAAGCGTTCACACCTGCACTCATGACTTCCTTGACAGCAGCAGCAGCTTCCTCCCAGCATGGACTCAGTGATGCTGCAGCTAATGACAGTGTTTTTGGTTCGACTGTCCCTTTTGATGATGATGATGATGATGATGATGGTGTAAAACCCACAGTTGGTGAGCATTTTGATTGATTTGCGTCACACAGCCATGGGGTGTCTGCAGGAATTGAAACCCCACCTGACTGGGCCCTTTTTTCTCAGGACACACCTTAGCGCTTTCCTTCTCAATGGTTGTTTGAAAAATATTTTTGCTGCTGGCAAATTTAAAACCACAGCTTAACGGTGGGACAAAAACATTGTCAGAGTTGTAGTAATTCGTCAGTCGTCTTGTTATGATTGCCGACGGTTTATTTTGTGTGTGTGGAAAGATATCCAACTGATAAATAATGGAACGACTTTATATAATAATGTAACCCAGTAGATGCCAAGAAAAGTGAAAAATAAGATCATCAGATATTTCTTTCTCTATTCATAACAACCCCAGTTTAGCCCTGTAACTTTTACATTTATTAATTCATTTAGATTAATTGTTTGGTGTATGAAATATCCAAGATAAAGTGGTAGACGGTGGATGGATGGACATTTTAACTGTGTTTAAGATATGCAAGGGTATTTAGAAGCAGCAACTTGGCCGAGCAGAAGGGAATTGGAGGGTTGCCGGTTAGAATCCCCTGCCAGGTCATGGGCTGAGGGACCCCTGAGCAAGATACCTAATCCCCATTGCTCACAGGGGGACTCGGAGTGACGATCACGAGCCTGGATTTAGGGGAGGTTTTCATGAGGAAGGGCTTCCGGTGTAAAATTTCTGCCAAATCAAATATGTGCATCATCCACTGCAGCGACTCATAGAGAGGGAGAAGCCAACAGGAAAACATAAATAAATAAATAATTCAGAAGCAGCAACTTTCATTTGAGAAGCGAGAACCTCATTCAGCTCATCAATCTTCACTATTTTTTGCTTGATGAAAGACTAAAACAATGATTTCATTATCAGCGTTGCAGTAGCAGCAGTTCTCTTCCACCCTGATGACTGGCTGACGACTGAATAATTGTTGTTGAATAAACACAACTTAAAAAAAAAAGTCATCTCTAACCAACTACAACAAAAACACAGCAATTAACTGTGATTGCAACAGGTTTTTGTTGTGTCCTCACTTTCCACAGTTTGGTGTCATTTCCATTTGCGAGGCAGGAATTTAAGATATACAATCTAACAATCTTTTTTTTGCAAGATGTTGTTTTTCCCCCAGTCGTTGTCGCAACTTGTTCCTCCTCTCTGCTAGTTCTGTATTGTCTGCATATCTGGCTTTTATTTCTATTCCTGAAACCCCAAAATCCCCCTCCCCCTCCATCCCAAAGCTGCCTCCTTTTATCCATGTCATGGCACGTTTCTTTTTTTTTCTTTTTTTTTAATGGTGCTCGCAATTACACAAACATTCATTGTCACACTGGTGAAAGGAGAAGTGATATCATCTGCACAGATATCATTCCACTCGTATCACTGTGCCAGACAGTCTGTATTATTGTGACTATAGTAACTGATCCACCATTCCCCCTTTTTATGCACAGCATGTATAATTCTGTGCAGTATGCAAAACCACAGAGACTTAACAGCTTAACACAAGGAAATAAATGACATTTAAGTCCGCATGAATGGGTTCACTTCATAATTTAGCATAATGCGTGTAGACTAGGGATGGGCACTGCAGAGTAGCTCAGTTTGATTATGCAACAAATGACTTAAGATAATATTTCAGTAAGTTAATTTCATGATAAATGTATTCCAAGATGGTCAATTTTAAAAAGAAAAAGTGCATGATTTGGAGAATGTCTTTGTGCAGTTTCTGCAGCTTTATCCTCCACATGAGGATCTCTCACCTACGGTCAATTTAGAGCAGAGGTCTCTTACTCATATGACCCAGGGGCCACTGAGCGTCTACGTTTAAGTTTTTTGAGTAAAAGATATCTAATTTGTAATATTTATAATGATATGTCGCATAATTTCAAAATAAAAGTGTTTGTTTTGAAATGGAACCATTAATAGATCACAGGATGAATGTTGGGGCTGACCCCAATTTACATAATCCCCATATTACATGTTTTTGGACTGTGGGCACACATGGGGAGAACATGCACACTCCATGCAGAAAGGCCCTCGTTCTGACCGGGTCTTGAACCCACGTCTTCTTGCTGCAAAGGCAAGAAGTGCAACCTCTTTTCATGTGACCTTTTATTCCTATGAAAGCACCTCAGCAGTGATTTGTGTGAGTAAAACTGGCAAAGATATCTGTTTAGAGAGGCAGATTAAAAAAATATATATACATTATTTTTCATATGTTATGAGTCAGGACAATGATAAATTGCCTAATTTTGTTCCACCCCGATAATGTTGATGTTAATTTGCGTTGGAA
Organism: Microchirus variegatus; assembly: GCF_963457635.1. Taxonomy (NCBI): domain Eukaryota; kingdom Metazoa; phylum Chordata; class Actinopteri; order Pleuronectiformes; family Soleidae; genus Microchirus; species Microchirus variegatus. The sequence goes on along the minus strand of NC_139807.1, from coordinate 9,371,270 downwards.
GTGGCGGCACTAATGTGACAGTTTCACTTGACTGAGGATATGGACCATAAAATCACCCATAGTTTATAGAAGTCAACACTAATATATTGTATGTGGCCACAGTTGCAAAATACAGCTGCAGCCTGTGCGTCCAACTTTTTTGTTGTTCTTATATAGAAGACATATCTGAATCATATTTTTGTTATTCAATAAATCACGTAGCAACTCTTGTGCAAAAGGGAACATGGAGGGCGTCCAAAAAGACGGTTGACTGCACTGCCAAACAAACACTTTTTGCGAGGTGATTGATTGCACCCTGTTGAGAGCCAACTTCAACTGACGGGGGGGATAAGCCGCCACAGTATATCAGGTGGAAAGTGGCAGATGGGACCAGACTTGATGATAACTCTCAGTGCATGACATGGAAACTTTGAGTTAAAGAGCGGGAAATGCTTGACCCAAGCCAAGAAGGTTGCAGGCAGAATACGACGTGGTTTTTCAACATAAACGATCGTCCTCAGTTGAGTTTCTCGTTGATGTGGATGCATTTTAATTTGCCGAGCACAGTTCTTTTGACCACTGGTAAATGTTTGAATTGGCAAGATACCAGTACGCTTCATTTGTATTCACATTATAACATTTGCCTTCACTCCCCAGTGTTAAAGGTTTGAACTCGATCCATCCTTCCCACTTTTCTGGAAGAGTAAAGTAGAGCGAGTCTCTTTCAGCCAAACCTGTGCACATTTGACGCGACATGGAACTTTGCTTCATGTTTGCTTTGAACACGTCATTAGACTGACGAACAGCTGAAACCAGTGAAACAAGTTTCCGCCAAATGTTCTACATCCATTATTATCCTCTCTGCAATAACACTATTTGGATGAATGATCGGCTTCTCTTAAATTTGGGTAAAAGCTAATCCACTCCTTTAAAACCTAAAGTGTATTGTTTTCTGTCTGATTTTTAAAAACATCACTGAGATAGCCTCGTGTTTAGCTGCGTGTCTTCTAAGCTTAATCCCTCATGTATCTGTCCTGTCAAACCTGAGTGTACATCTGCTCTGCCTGTACCAAATCCTCATCTTTGTCGGATATAGTGACGGCACGTCCGCACACACACACACACACACACACGCATTCTTGTACTTGCTGCATACTGAGGACCAGGTAAAAGAGCTGACAAAGTGAGGACCAGCATTTCCACTTTATAAATCAACACAATTACAAATATCTACTTCATGAATGACATCTACTAAAATTTGACCCAAAATGTTTGGTCCAAAATTTGAAAAAAAAATTTGACCCAAAATTTGACAAAAACGTCATACTATACTGTCATCCAAAATTTGAAAAAATTTGACCCAAAATTGTTGGTCCAAAATTTTGAAAAAAATTTGATGCAAAATTTTTGGTCCAAAATGTGAAAAAAAATGTTTTACCCAAAATGTTTGGTCCAAAATTTGAAAAAAAATTTTTTTACCCAAAATGTTTGGTCCAAAATTTGAAAAAAAATTTACACAAAATTTTTGGTCCAAAATTTGAAAAAAAATGTTTTACCCAAAATGTTTGGTCCAAAATTTGAAAAAAATTTTTTTTACCCAAAATGTTTGGTCCAAAATTTGAAAAAAAATTTACACAAAATTTTTGGTCCAAAATTTGAAAAAAAAAAATTGACCCAAAATATTTGGTCCAAAATTTGAAAAAAAAATTGATGCAAAATTTTTGGTCCAACATTGAAAAAAAAAATTGGACCCAAAATGTTTGGTCAAAAAATTGAAAAAAAAATCGACGCAAAATTTTTGGTCAAAAATTTGAAAAAAAAAATTGGACCCAAGATGTTTGGTCCAAAATTTGAAAAAAAAATTGACGCAAAATGTTTGGTCCAAAATTTGACAAAAAAGTCATACTAAATACTATGTCGTCCAAAATTTGAATTTTTTTTTTTTTGACAAACAGAGTATAGCATGATAAAGCAACCTAAGGAAGTGATTTCAATGAAAACAAAGTGAGGACCGACCAAAATGTCCTCACTCCGTAAAAATGTCCTCACTTTGTTGGTTAAAAACCCTCACTGGTCCTCAGTATGGCGCAAGTACAAGAACACACACACACACACACACACACACACACACACACACACACACACACACACACACACACACACACACACACGCACACACACCTCTGTGTTTTTTGGCCCGGGGTTGTTTTTAAAAAGCCTGTGCCAGATTTGAAACGATCCGTAACTCCCTTGTTCCCTAACACCTTCCATGATGTCATTACCAGTTTTGGGGGCACATTGTCGTTCCTTCCGACAGAGTGGACTGATGATGCCTTCAGAGTGTTGAGCTTCCTTGTCAGATGTGTGGAAGAATGTGATGTTGGAGGGGAAATATCTGTCAGGGGACGGTTCAGGCCATCGCTCACCTTAATTCTCTGCATGAGCTGGAAAATCCATGGTCGACCACAAACCACCCCCCCCCCCCCCCCGCACACCCTCCCCTCCTTGTCCTATCTGTGCAGCTTGAATGATGAGCTTAGAGTCCACACTTAAGTGTATTATTCCAGGATGACAACTGAGCTAAAACATGGGCATATGTCAGTGTGTTATCCTTATAGTTTAGCAGTCATCTTTCAAACTATAGCTCTAATGGGGCAACGTAATTAGATTGATGCCTGATTTACTGTCAGAGGAAAGACAATTTGTCAAATTCACTGTTACTAATTGGTGTTTTTGCAAACATTGGGTATACTGTAGTCCTGATGTTGACCGATAATACCTAAATATTTTTGCATTTTTCAGCAGTACAAAGTCTTCCAGAACAGTCTCTGAAATCGTGTCAATAAAGCTGCATTAGTCGCAGCTTTGGCCATTTATTTACTGCCTACACCGGAGCGACCAAATTGGCTATTGATTAAGCGGCACACAACATATTTATCCATGTCGGACTCCTGCTGAGTTATGGCACGGCAGAGCCCATACACATAAAAGAGGAGCAGTGTTCAGCCACTCACACAAATGAGAAAACCCAGAAAGTAAAGATGCTAATCACTAATCCAGTGGTTATGATCTTCTTAATCTCAGATGAAGCCTTCTGTCCTTTTTGCTGGTGGAGCAAGAAAAAGAGCATCAGGGATTGGAAGTTTCAAATGAGCAAATTTGATAGATTTTTACTTGCACAGTTTCTTATTATTTTAGCTCTTGATGTAGCTGTGTTTTGTTAAGTCAGTGCACAAATTCATCCACATTTTTTTCCAGCATATTGTAAACCTACGTAATGGGATAAAAATAAAATGATATTATAATACTGTGGCAAATGTGTCCAGATGAGTCTTGATGAACATGAATGCACGTGAAAGGTCGGAGGTGATCTTGTGGTGGATTATCACAGTTGAGATTAGCCCCACCAGTATGTGAGCATGTCTGTTCATTTGTTAAAATGGCGGTCATTCTGCCTAACATGTATGTACTCTGTTATTCTGTGACTTAATTGCAGATATGCACATCCATAGCAATACTTGAGTCTAATTTATAGAAGACAGGACAGTAATACAATTAAAATAATCTCAGTTTATCATGTACTGTGAGCTTTATATGAGAAGGAAACATTACCAGTTAAAGCACAGTGTTCACTCTCTGGAAAAGGTTGGTGGTTTGATTCCTGATTCCTCCATTCAGCATGTTGGAGGAACTGTAATGTGAACGTACTTTTGATTCATTCAGTGACCCAAGCCCCTTGCTGAGTTACGTTGCAGTTAAGTGCAGTTCAGGTTTGACTCTAAATTGACTTAATGTTTGAACGTGAGTATTGTTTGTCTCTGTGTGATGACCCTGTGTTCAAGGTCTCTACTTTGCCTGCGGTTGCTGTGCGAGTGTGACGGATGTGTTTAAAAGTACTGTTGTGTTGCTGCATTTACCGTCTATCTTTAACCAGCCATTTTAAGAAAACCATAATGCTGTAACTGTGGGGGACACAAATGTTGCACCCCTCTTTCAGATCTCTTTACAACGCGACCCTTGAGAAGCATTTATATCATGTTTAGCGTAGACGGATCACAGCTCATTTCCCTTTTTTTCTTTTTCCCGATATCTGATGTTCAAACCCTGTCTGCATCATATCAAAGACAAGACAATTGGCACTTACAGCCTCTTTACTTGTCACTTAGCATAAAGGGAGGTGTGGGGGGGGGGAGGTGCTCCACGATGGATGAGCATCCCATCAAGGGTAGTGGAGTCCTAGTTGCTAGAGAAACCAGAGACAAGGACCGTCTGAGTGTAAAGCAGCTTCCTTCATCCATAGAAAGTGGCACAATAGATGGACGTGTAAAGCACTTCATCGTCCATAAAGAGGGAAAGCAAATATTGCTTTGGTTGCTGACTTGATTTTTAACATTCATGACAGCACTGTTGTCACAGGTTAAGGTGTATCAAACATTTACTCGTGATGACCAGGGTTTGCTGATTGCAGAGCAACATCGTCATCATTCTGTTGTGCCCTGTTGCCTGATTTTTATAACGCCCTTCATCTCAAGGAGCTTTCTAATAAAGCAGTGGGTTTGTTGGCCGGCGGTCGCCTCCAATAATGGGAAGTGGATGTTTCTGAAGCCTGTACCTGCACCAAAAGTAGATGACCCCGGCTGACAAGAAGCACAAGCGGAAAGGGTTCCTTTCTGAGCAGGGAGGAGGAGGAGGGTGGAAAAAAAAAGAAAAGCCACATAGCCTTAGTTATCTAGTAAAATCTGCAGCTACTTCATTTCACAAACAAATGTATTCAAATGGAGCTTGGCCATTGCTCTGGGTCAGGTTGATAACAAACATATTTGTGCTCGCTGACTTTACCCTTTCATAGTTTTATCGCTAAGGAAGAGACCTTTTAGTTAATTGAAACTGTAGTGTAGCATACTCATAGATTTCTGGCTCTAAAAAAACCCCATAAATTATTATAGATATAAGAAGATGATTCAGTGGCTAGAATGTATTTTTCCACGATCATGATTTTAGAAAGTAACTGCATTTGGTAACACTTTATATTAAAGGCGCCATATGTAAGAATGTGGCCAAAAACCATTAGTACACTCAAATTCAAAATACAGAGGTCTTTTAGGTTTCGTTTTCTCCGCCATTGTAGCTCAGACCTAACTGGCAACACGTGGTTGCTCGGCAGCTGAGACTCTACTGACTGCAATGATTGGTAGACGGCGGTAGGTGGCGCCACATGCCAAAACATGATTTCAAAAATAAACATATGTGTTCTGCAAAATATTTTTTTATGTGAATATTTTGGCTGTACTGTTGTTGTTGGTGAGTTCAGTTTGTTATCTGAATATTATTCCTGAGTCTCTGTGATATATTAGGAGGATTTTATGGCCAGTTGCTTTAGATTTATTACATAATGCACCTTTAAGGAACACATATTCACCATTAACTAGGTGTTTTCTAACATATATAAGTTGCATACTAGCCCTTTAATTGTAAGTATTAAGCACATATTAACACCTTATTATACATAACCTTATTCTACCTCTATTACGACATGAATTGAGATTTTTCGTACATAAGTTGTTAATATTTACTAATAAAGAGCTAGTATGCTACTTGTATGCATGTTAATTAGCACCTAGTTAATGGTGAAAATGTGTTCCTTAATATAAAGTGTTACCCTGCATTTGATTAATTGATGGATAGAATCAAGTCTCAGTGCAGGGAACATCTGCTGCTCAGCCTGGATGTCTCTTTAACTTTCTGTCTTCATGTACGCGTCTGTTATCTCCGGGTGTTCCGAGTCCATCTTTGTCAAAGTCGGGGAATATTCATCGTCGTCTTGTTCAGCTGTCAGGCCTCGTGTGCTCAGGCACTGAAAGAGAGGAGGATAAAAAAAGAAGTGCCTTGAAAGCAGCCTGCTTCTCAATGTGCACTGCAACAAAGACGCACACCCATGAACACACACGGACAACAAGGTCCCGAGTGAAGGAGCCACTGTTGGCCGAGGGCCACGGCTGCACAGACTCTCCGTAGCATGGAAGCTGTGAACACGGTTGTTGTTTTTTGCCAGGAATAAAACTGACAGATGCTGACAACATATTTCTGTGAGGTTTGAGGTGGTTGGATATAAAATCACACTTTTTTTTTTATCTTCTTTACTTCTTTACATTTTTTATGCCATTCTCAGTCTATGTATAGTTTTTAGAGCTAAAATTAAACCAGACATCGGACTTTATGCTTGGCAGAGTCAGGATAAGCTGATCCTGCCGTGTTTCCAGGTTCAGGTGGTCAGATATTGCAAGACTAACAACTAAAATGTGCAAATTCTTCATGTAAATATGTGTTCTTATCCATCTAGGGCTGTACAGTATGGCCAAAATGGTTATTATGATTCAAAATCAATCACTTAAACATATAACCTTCTCAATTCTAAAGTAAAACGATCGTCTTGTTTTAATGTATAAACTGATATCCTTTGTTTTGCTTCAAGTTGACACCATTAGCTGTGGATTTTGATTAAAAAGTCTAATGGTCCTGACAAATCTTCCTTTCTGTTGGACTGTGCACGAACCACAGCTGTTTCAATTAAAGACACCGCCATTAACGTGTATTTTCTTAACGCCACAATTAGGCGCTCTTGATTTAGGATTTATTATTCAGCCCTCTAGGAATTTTGGTGTTACTTCCTCATCAACCTTTCGAAGTTTTACTTGGCCTGCTTTCCTTTCCTTTTCATTAAGCAGCAGCAGCAGCCATGAGCTAATAATGATGATGGCACTGGAACAGAAACTTAAACTCTGGAGAAGCCTTTTTGTTCCTCTATATATATATATATCAGTAAAGGTTAGTCAAAAATATTCAGGAGATGAAGGGAAAGATGTTCCAGCAAAGAAGTTTTTCTCCAAATATGCGTCACTGATCTTCTGTCCTTCCCAACAAATACCTTAACATGCTGTTTTAAACTCTTGTCTGGTGGATCTTATTTAGCAGCAGTTGGGAAAATGGCAGTATTAATGAAAACATGTCAATGAGAAGTCACACTTCTTCCTGCTCTCTACAGCTGGTCTTATAGCAGGCATATGGGCCACTTTGATAGATGTGACAGACTGATGCTCCTCCACTGTCCAGGGGAATGTCTCTAATTGGGTCACGACTGAAGCCTGAGCTGGTTTCCTATAGTTTTCTGAGCTGCGGCACTGGGGAGCTGGACTCTTTCTGACTGTCGAGGGAGCAAGTGCAAACTGTCCGCGATGGTAGACTGAGTGATTCTTGTGTAGCATCAGTGTCCGATTGGTTTATTAAAAAAAAACAACCTTTTCATTCACTCCGTTTGTCCAGTTTTGGTCTGCACAAGAAGATTTATTTGACCACCGTGCTAGCGTCACAGTATTTGATCTTGATCTCCCATCTATTTGCTATCTCAACTTCAGACCTAAATGTGCTATTATACAATACTACGTTTGACATATTGTGAATCAGCTTTTCAATGTTTGCTCTCCTGCAGCTGAAGAAATATGGCGATTATACAGATATGAGGCTACATCCAAACGACTGTACTTCTTATATAAAGGTTTTTTTTTTTATAGAAAAACACATTCATTCTACTCAATAAGCATTATAGAGCAGTATAAAAACACTGTTGCCTCCATTTTAGTTTGAAAGTGGTGAAGTTTGAGTTTCAATGGGCTAAAAACTAGGGGCGCACGATATTATCGGCAAATATTGGCTTTATCGGATATCGGCAAATGCACCAAGATCTGCCAATATGACTAATGTATATAACATATACTCATACAACAATTTTTAAACCTGTATAAAGAAGTATGTATTTATATCGGTATCAGTTAATCAGCCCAAGCACACCTGATATATCAGATGCAGGCAAAAGCGACTTCATTTCAGCTTTTGTTTGGTTACACAACACAGTTTTTATTCGTCTCAAATAAGAACATAGTAGTAGAGTGGAGCAATGACTGAAATGCATATTTTGTTGATTCATCATGGACTCAATCTTCAGTTATTTGGTCTGACTTAAGGTTCAGCGTCGGCGTGACTGTTCCGTCCTCATCTGTGCAGGTTTCAACTGAATCTTGACAATGAAAAAGAATAACAGTAGAAGCTCTCTGCCTCAACTTGTTGGATGGAAAAAATATATCGTGTCTTTGAAAAAACGACAAAGATACCGTCTGTTATTTCAGTCGGAAAAATCAGATTGTTATAGACTCAACAGAGGAGATTTTTATTTATTTTTGGGGGCAGATGACTCAGGTCCAACATGAATGGAGGCTTTTAGAACTGAGTGGGACGGTTTGTCATTGTCTCACACACACACACACACACACACACACACACACACACACACACACACACACACACACACACACACACACACACACACACACACACACACACACACACGCACACAAATCTCAACCAATTAAACCCAGCATTCCTGAGGCCCTCAGTCTCCATCCCATTTATACACACACACACACGCTGGCCGTCCCCAGCAACAATGCGTGCTGTCACCACACTCTGGAAAGTGACACAATCGTTCCTCAGCTGACTGCGTTCATTTTGTCAGGACAGGACTTCATGATGCAGCACTGCTGACACTCGTGTGTATCTCTGCTGTATCAGAGGAGCATTTTCATGTAGTTATGGCATCTTTGCTGAGCAGAAACAGTCTTAATGTCTTAATGTCTATCTTTATTTCCAAAGGATGAACTGAAGGTCTTTCATTGTTTTATCTTTATCTTAAAATGCATACATTTCCTTAGTGTTTTGGATTTAGTTTTTCCTGCGGTCATTCTAGACGATTACAGGAATAGGATTTCAAAATAAAACAACAACCCCCCGTCTGCTCCCATCACTGACCCTTATTTGGTATTCTGCTAAAACCATTAACTGCTATTTGCATGAGAATATGTTTCTTTCTTTCCTTCTTTCTTACTGTTGTTACCACTATAGTCTATATGCAGCACCACTGAATGATTTGATCAGCATGTTGAAATAGTTTCACAGAAAAGTGTGATATTGTAATATATCGGCCACACACACATATTGTAATATATCGACCACACAGCTGTAATCCAAATTATTCCTGTATTTGTTGTTCCTCATCATTGCGGTGTGGCAGCTCCTCCGTGGCGTGTTTAATGATTTATTTAAAAAAAAAAAAAAAAAAACAGGACGGTGAGGAAAAGCGGCTGAGCGAGATGAGCAAGGAGGAGAATTGTGAAATCATCAGAGAAGTCATGAAATAACCATGACTGTGTCCCTAAATGGCTCCACCTGCTGACCAGAAACTTATACCTCACTGCCAGACAACTCAAGGGAATGGACAAAACCACATGGCCTGGACTTTTCTTTGGAGAGTGTAGTGCATGTGAACAGATATAGAAAGAGAAGGTGAGAGCGTACCACAAAAAACAGATATAATAAAATCAATTTGTGGTGTGATTTTCCTCATAACTGTATCTGTATATGACCGTTCAAAAGCCAGTGGATGGGTTTTGGTCTGGCAACCAGTCCTAAACCAATAGCAGCCGACACACTGCTGCTGGCAGGTTGGAAGTGGAGCTTTCCACTGGGCTCAGCCATGCTGAAAACACAAGCATTCACTGTCATTAAAGGGGGATAAAAAACATCTGCCAAATGGCATATGTTTGATTTGTACAGTAGGAGTCCTGTTCTCTCTGACAGCAGCAGGCAGACAGAAGAGTCTCCCACAGTCTCTCTTTTTGAGGCCTGGACCACAGCCAGTCCCACAACACAGACCCAGAGTCTTATGTGTTAAACGTTGGCGACAGTTTAATAGTGACAGGTCATTTAGCATTTCTCATTGAAATACTAACACAGCAGAGAAAAAAAAGCATGTTAGATGGGTGATAAGGATCTGAGGTGGCTGATTGCAGTTGTTGTACACAGTGTAAAACATGCCTCCCTTTGATCTTGTTTATTTATTGCTTAATTATTTTGAATAAGTCAGCACTGGCATTCTTAAAACAGTTTTACATCCACGTCACAGGCTTTTTCTGGAGCTTTATTTTTTGATAATTTGCTCTTTCCCCATTGTCCTGTTTTTGTGCGTAATTTCTTTGAAAATGTTCAAATCAATGTGTAACTGTGGTATATTAAATATTTAATGCTTTTCCAGACGTTCTTTTTACAAGGCATTTCATCAGCTAAATCACTGTCTGTGCTCCATAGTTGTCATGTGGATCACGCACGCACGCACGCACGCACGCACGCACACGCAATAGAAAGACCTAGTCTGATCCACATCATTGGCTTTTGTACAATGTCACGGTGCTGTTGTTCAAAACACTCACTTCCTCTATAGTTAGTGTAACATTAACCAAGGAAAACGACATATCTGTAATCAGATTGCCAATCCAATCCGGTTTATCACCATGTCAAGAATTGGTTGAAACTTGGCTGTGATTTATTCAACTTCCTGGTTTTTATAACTACCGTTTATTCGTTATAGCGGGTATGAATTTGACAGTTGACTAGTTCTTACACACTGTCCCGTTTAAGAGTGTCAACTAAATACCTGCAGTGGAATGGCTTAGCCTACAGTGCTGGACTCTTGAGTGCAGTTATCCCCATCAGCTTGCTGGTAACAGGGGGGGGGATAAACTCTAATCCTGACTAATCTAGCCTGCTGCACTTACCACTTTTCGGGGGCAAAGCGTGTCAGGGCCCCTCCGTGGCCTGAGTCCAAATCTGACTATTTGCCTAGAAAACACTGTGACTTTGACCTTTGACTCTCACCTCTACCAAAAAGCAGCTAGTGATGTATTTTACAACATCTGTCATAACCAAGGATTTGGAACAGTCATAGTTAGAATGTGCCATCTTCTTTTTTTGCATATTTTAATACCACATGTATAGACAGTCCAAAGACTGTGTTTTACATAGAAAAAAGTTGAATCCAATATGATCTGTATCCCTTAAAGGTGCATTATGTAATACATCTAAAGCAACTGGCCATAAAATCCTCCTAATATGTCACAGAGACTCAGGAATAATGTTCATATAACAAACTGAACTCACCAACAACAACAGTACAGACAAAATATTTGCATTAAAAAAAATATTTTGCAGACTGCAAATCATGTTTATGTTTTGAAATCATGTTTTGACATGTGGCGCCAACTACCGCCGTCTACCAATCATTGCAGTCAGTAGAGTCTCAGCTGCCGAGCAACCACGGGTTGCCAGTTACGTCAGAAAACGAAACCTTAAAGTCCTCGGAATTTTGAATTTGAATGTAGTAACAATTTTTGGCCACATTAATACATATGGCACCTTTAAATATCACAAACTATATGCAGTAGAGCTGCAACTAAGGATTATTTCCATCGTCGATTACTTTCTCGATTAATCGAGTAATCGTTTGGTCCAGAAAATGTTGATCAGTGTTTGTCAAACCTGGAAAGGACTATGTCTTCAAACGTCTTGTTTTGTCCAGAAACCAAAAATGATTTTGGTTTGTTCTCTGGAGCAAAGAAACCATAAAATATTCTAATCTGAAAACTTGTTTTAATGCCTTAAAATCACTCGAGTATCAAAATACTTGACTATTTATTTAGTAATAGAGTAAAATAGTAATTGTTTCAGCTCTAATATGTAGCAAAGTCATCATGCTGTTAAAAAATGTTCCTCAAAAGAACTTAATATAGGAAGTAACCTGAAGTTGGAAGTTGAATATTCACTTTATTGGATCATTATGTTTCTGATGTTGTTATCGCTTCACTCCCACCTTCACATGTAGCCCCCACAGCTGGAAGCAGAGAGTTCACGGCCCTTCTTTGGTGGTTGTTGCAAAGGATTTCTTGGAATTCACTAATCTTGAGTTGAACACGGAGGAGGAAAACCCAGATACTGGATGTGACAGAGGAAACACTGTAAGAATATTCAAGGGGATTTTTGATGGTAATTGTATAACGTTATCAGCATGGTTCAGCTGTGGTTCAGCCATAACACATCCATTATACGACTACAAGCTAATACCCTGTCCTTAGAGAGCACGCTGATAAATTTGTGTTAATGTTTCAACTCCATATTCATTTCCGCACGATGCGCTCCACTCCAGAAACGGACCGTCTTTTGTTCTTTAGTGATATAATCAGTTATTCAAACCGCTACTAAGCAACTTATGCAACATAAGCATAAGCAAAAGCCTAAGCCTCAGTGGCTGACCCCACCGCTGCGTGTTTGGAATAATAGATGTTGTGAAACTATTCAGACGCTGCGAACCGACTTAAAATAACTTCTCCTTTCAAAGCTTTTCAAAGATTCATCCTTCAGCCCAAACTGCACAGTCGCTCGTCCATCACTAAATAAATGAAAATGTAGCTTCATGTGTTCACTAAATTCCTCTTAAAATCTGCTTTAAGTGGAAGTGATTAGTTAGCACGTGTTTAGAGTTTTGCTCATGCAATCACATCGCGTGATATAGTTTGGCGTCACAAGGGTTTAGTAGCGTTAGGGGGTTCAGCTGATGCTTTGTTGTTCAGCATTATACATGTTTCTCGCTGAATTGCCTATTTGATTCTTCTTATATAATTTGAGGCCATTGTGCTCTCACGATCTCTGCACCTTCATGTTTTCCTGCTCTCCCTGGAAGACACTGTATCAGTCCCAGGATTATTTCTTTAAAAGGCCCCCAAACTCCCCCGGGGAGAGGCACAATGGCAGGATTTCTGTGCATTTGGGCGAAGGGGAAAGCCTGGCTCCAGTGCTTCCTTTTTTTTTTTTTCCTGATGAAGCTTAGTGCTAACTTGGACTGACAGATGCTCATGTTCCCAGGGGTGACAGAGGGGCTTAGCCTTAGGGGAACTGTCAGGGAAGAGGGATTCATCACCTTCCAAATACAGATTTACACATTATTCCTCAATGGAGGAGGCCTTTTCTGGGCATTCTGAATCATTTAAGCTTTGTCTAACTTGGTCAATTAAAATGTGGTGTCCTGTTGCAGGTAATATTTCTGAGCGCTGCTCCATATCTATCTAATTGTGAATGATTTGTGTGTGTGTGTTAATACAGAACTTGAAGCTAATGGAATCGGTGTTGAGTTGCTTCTTGAGTGCACGCTTGGTCGCGATGACATCACCGTGTCCAGACTGTGTCTCAAACATCCAACACTTGTGAAAGCAGAAGCCACTGTAAACACACTGATTAACCCTCATTGTGTCGAAGTGTTGACACAGTATGTCACTGAAGCTCCTGATTAGTTCAGCCTTAGTGAGTACAGAGCTTTTCGATGAGAAGATATATGTGTGTGTGTGTGTGTGTGTCGGGGGTGGGGGGGAACATGTCCGAGCATGTACAATACACAACACGGAACGTTATCTTTTCATGTAGAAGGGTTTTGTCTGCTATTCATTCCTCCAAGAATGACGACATGAAGATGAAGTCTGTCGCCTGGATGTTGTGTTGAGCACAGTCAAGAAGCTACTGGAAAATAACACCTACAGAAATCCGTGAGAACCATTTGCTTAAAGCATAAAGGTGTGGCTCCATTAATATGAATAATGATCCCATAATAACTTTTCAGGCTACTGTAAATCAAATGATCTGAGAGTGAACAACACGTCTCCACCTCCTCTAGGCTCTGATCACATCCTTGTATAACAGTTCTCCTGCCCACTGCTGTGGTTTTTTGGGATTAATATCACATTGCGTGTTCAACAACAGTTACCAATGACGCTAATTTGGTACCTGCACAGTCGCGCTATAATACAGCGGTTACTTAAGTTGTAATTTGACATATATCTGTAGAAAAACAAGTTTTGGCTGCTCATCTGAGGCTCTCAGTGTGGCCAGTACCAGGTTGTTGCCCTTGGCCTCATGGAAACTGTAGTGAGGCCCCTTGGAAAAGCCACCCCTCACGCTTAGGAAGCTTAGCTCAGAGAGCTGGTGTTGACACAGAGACTTTGTTTCTGAAACTTATAAGCTGTGCAGGGTTTACACTAAAATCCTGATGGATAGGATGTGTGATATAGTAAAAAAAAAAATCGCCATGGCCTTTGATTAATTTGACAGCTAATTAGGTCACTAAGGGTAGATCGTAGTTGTTGGAAGAGCTACATCACAGGGGGGTCGTCTCGGAAAATCGTCAACTAATTTGATCATCTGTTAATCGGGTTGAAGGTTTTTTCATGATTAAAACAGGTTTTCTGATTGTTTCAGCTTCTTAAATGTGAATTTATTCTTAATTTCTTTGCGCCACATAACCAAGAAATCATTTAAAACCTGAATCATATTGGTTTCTGGACAAAACAAGACATTCGAGGACATTATCATTTCCAGGTTTGGCAAACACTGATCGCTCACATTTTATGGACCAAGTGATTACTCAATCAATCGTGAAAATAATCCACAGATTCATCGATTATGAAAATAATCGCTAGTTGCAGCTCTAATCTTGACTGAAATATTCCCAATGTCGCACTGAGCCTCATTGTGCAAACTCTAAAATCCATGCTTCACACACACAAACCTTTTGTATCAAAGTATTACTGACTTAAATATTCTCACTCCTTTCCACACACTGAGTGACTTCACTTGGCCGACAAGTCACAACTGTAAGCTCTTCCCCCTTGCTGCGAAAACACGATAATGTAATCGTCTTCAACCTGCCTCCAGCTCTGCACTCGTTTCGTTTCATGTGACACGGATCAAAGTTTATTTCATCCTTCTTACACAGGACTTAGTCCGTATACTTCTTATTTCCCCCTGGTGTTGTGGGCTTGAGGCCTCACAGAACTGGGAAGAGAAATGGGGGGAGAGAACAGGACAGGAGGGTGGGACTGAATGGCACCAATGGGGGCAGGAGTGGGATTAATCCACAACCCAAACATTGTTCCATTATCTCGGGGGTGGAAATTGGACAGACTGTCTGGAATACCCAACGTTTAGCAGCGGGCCAGACCATTTTAGTCACAGGGAATTTAGTTGTTTAATCAGAAGGAGCTTATCAAGAGTCGTGTGGTGGAACGTGAGGCATGAGGACGGAACGGGACGGAATAGAGACTGTTCAAACTCTGAGAGAAACAGGTTTCAGAAGAAAGCAGTCACCTGTGTGGTTTATTGTAGACTGTACTGTACAGAAACACAACCTGTTCTCATTCACTGCTGCGTTTACAGTCAGATGCCTGCCGTGCTAATGGCTGCAGTGTGGGAGTGTGTGGCACACACACACACACACACACGCTTGGCTGTTTAGACCTCATTTATTAATAATCACTGACAATGTGATGACAAAGAAAAATCTCTGTGCTGTGGATTAGGTTTTGATTTGCAGCGTGGGCAAAAGCGGCTAAAATACTGAAATCGAGAGGTTTGTCGTTTTTTGAATGGAGAGAAATTGAATATGTTAATTTAAAGGTGCCATATGTAAGAATGTGGGCAAAAAACGGTTACTGCATTCAAATTCAAAATACCGAGGTCTTTTAGGTTTCGTTTTCTGACGTAACTGGCAACCCGTGGTTGCTCGGCAGCTGAGACTCTACTGACTGCAATGATTAGTAGAAGGCGGTAGGTGGCGCCACATGCCAAAACATGATTTCAAAACATAAACATGATTTGCAGTCTGCAAAATATTTTTTTAATGCAAATATTTTGTCTGTACTGTTGTTGTTGGTGAGTTCAGTTTGTTATATGAACATTATTCCTGAGTCTCTGACATATTAAGAGGATTTTATGGCCTGTTGCTTTAGATTTATTACATAATGCACCTTTAACCGAGCATAATACTTACAATCAGGGTAATACTGTAGAGAGACATTGTCGAATTACATTGTCTTTGTCATACTGGCTTATGACGAGGTACAGTACAGGTCTGAACAGCTGTGTTGTTCATATTCGTCAGTGTAAAAGAGAAACGAGCATCTTTAGCCGGTTCGTTTGGGTCAACTTTAGGGCTGCGACCCATGACTTTCATGGACATAAATCACAATTTAAGATTATTTTAACTATTTTATACAATAATATACAGAAAAAGGGTAAAAAAAACAAATTTCACCTTCCGGAAGCTCACACTAAGTGTCTGTTTTGTTCTTAAGTATGAGATCATCATCATCATCATCCATCAGCCCAGACATCAGTGTCACTGATACCTCGGCATCCGATGACACCATGTAATTAAAGTTCAACTGACACCGGAAATGTTACGACATGCTCCCTTTTGTCAGGACCACTTCACTGGTAATTACGCTCCCTTCTGGAAATGACACGCGTCGCTCAAAAAAAAAAAATCTAGCTGAGAAACAAAAGAGTTGTAATTCAACGTTCCACGTGGCCTACTTCTCCTCTGGGGAAGTGTTTGAACCGTTGCTTTGTTGAGGTGACGGAGCAGAGCTGAGCCAAGTCTGGAGAACTTCTCGCACTCTCTGGTTTCTCACTTGTCTCGTGCAATTACTCTCACAGAATGTTTAGTTAAATATGACCACTGCTGCACGTGTGTGTGTGTGTGGTGTGTGCACTTTCCCCTGTAATTGTGAGCAGGTGAACGGACTGTTTTTCTTGCAGCTGTGATTGGGTTTGGATTGAACTTGTGTCACTTGTTAAATTCAGTGTTAACTTTCAGGGAAGTGTAGCACACGCTTACTTTATGTATAGTTTTCTCCTCAAGGGTACGACATTAAAGCAGCGTTCATCTTCAAGGCTATATGTATATATATATGTATGTATGTATATATATGTATATGTATATATGTATGTAAATATATATGTATATGTATATATGTATGTATACATATGTGTGTATGTATATGTATATATGTATGTATATATGTGTGTATGTATATATATGTATATGTATACATGTATGTATATATGTATGTATGTATATATATATGTATATGTATGTATGTATATATATATGTATATGTATATGCATATATGTGTGTATATATGTATATGTATATATGTGTGTATATATATATATATATGTACAGTATATGTATATATATGTGTGTATATGTATATATATAAGTGTATATATGTATGTATATGTGTATGTGTATATATATTGTGGATTTTATGATCCTCCATAACTTAAGTAAATATCTTTCTTTTGTTTCTAACAGAAGAAGACATTTGAGGATTCAATTTATGAATCCTGAACAACCAATCCTATACCTTGAAGGTATAGCTGCAGTTAAGAAGAATCACATCTTTAGATAAATTATTCATATTCCTGATCATTAACAATAGAAATTCAACAAAGTTTTATAAATGATATTTGTATTTTGAGTGCGTAATCAGTCTGTTACGCTGTCGTGTCGTGTTAGGCCTCGTGATAAAAAGCTGCTTTTGTCATATTCAAATGAGGTCTTGCAGTCAGCGTGTCGTCTCTTTCATTAGCGCTGAAAGGAATCGCATCATCTCTGCACAAGAACACTTGTATACAGTGTCAAGGAGAGCGGTTTTAACAAGCAACACATTTCATGCTGTCTCGTGTGTCTATCCTGTGACCATTTTATTTGACTTTTGAGCATACGGGTGCACCTCTCCGTGTCGTTCATCCATTAAACGAAGGTCCACGTCGATGACATGTTGTCGTTGATATGGAATCCAGCCACATATGGAGCAGACTCTGAGGTTATTTACAGTGTGAACACCCGGAGCAGATGGACGTCCATTCACAGCTCAGCTCCTCAGCTCATCATCATGACAGCCTCCAGAGACTAAAGGTGTGAAATCACTGAAAACAGCTCCAGGGGGGAGAATAAAATGGCCTTCACAGTTATTTATTTCACTGTTTCCAATTTATGGAGCAATAGCTGATTAGTCATTTTTGATGGTTTAAAAATGTTTTTGTCATTAGCACATGCTAAGTATGCAAATATTTCTGTGGACCACATCTACTCTGCAAGAACATGTAATGGATACAGCAGCAAACTTCATTTGATGTTGTTATATCTGATTGTGGCGTTTATCTTCAGTTCTGGAGGGGTGATGGTTTCACCTTCAAAGTCCTCCATCACCATCATCCTCTTAATAAACTGAACCTTGCCTCTTATTCTAACACAGTAGGACTGCATTTGATCAACCAAAGCTGATCCATTTTCCCACAGAAAACCAACCAACAAGTGTTGGTGATCTGTTCCGTGTAAATATAAAGAAGTAGCTTATGCTCATGAAAATCCAGTGCGTCTTGCTGAGTGGGAGCAGAACATGAGTAATCGGGGGGGGTTGTGTAAGGTTTCCCACGCCAGATGACTCTCACAGGATCCGGCGTGTGCCTCGAAACATTTGGGCTTTTCTGACTAAAATGAGAGCAGCAGGCGAAAGTGTGTTTGAAAACATGAAACATCGCTGAGGCCAAAATACCTGCATATTTTCTATAGAAACAACCCGGTAGTGATCCCATAAAATCTTTCTACAAACAATGTAAAGTTGCACTTGTGTTTTACTGATCTTCACCTTCAGCCATCACTCTTATTTATGTCTTCCTTCCTTCCCCCTTTTCATCGTGCTCTCCCTCACTGTAAATCAACATAATTCATTGCTGCTGCCCAGAGTGTGTGGTTGGCACATGTGGAAGGTAAACTTGTGGTAATCCAAGTGCAGAAGACTTGCATAACATTCTATCCCACGCATGATATCCCTCATGTTGTCTTTCAGTTAAAAAGTAATACGACTGTTTTGTATCTTCTTTTTTTTCTTTTTTATTATTGATGTTTGGGCTTTTATTATGACAGACGTCGTTAGTCATGTTTCTTTGAGGTGGTCTCTCAAGATGTTACCCATTGCAAAGTTTGGTCTGTGAAGCATGGTCTTTCTACCACAACACATTGAGTCTAAATATTCCAGCTGTCATCAAATCAGTCTATAAATATTCCCCCTCAGACGCGGTCCAGATCTGGGATCGGACTATTGCGGTCCACAGTTGATTCTGCTGTATAATACCAGGCTAATTAGACTCCATTAGCTGTGATTACCTGTGATGATCCCTGTTTTGTAAGACTCTTTTGTTCATTGTCTCTGTGCCGCTGTGGTACCAGCTCACTCGATTCATAAAATCCCCTCCCATCAGCGAATGAGAACATGGGTGTTTGCATGGTTAACTATAAACACATGCTGCTATTAAAATGTCTGTCATTTGACAGGATGATGTATGTGTGTGCCATGAATCTATTTGTTTGTGTCTATTTTTTTTGAATAGATACAAGTCCGTTTTGTACTATATGTAGATATAGTATATAGCCACCCCTCTGTTGGCTACACTGCCTTGAGATGAGTTGGACTTGGTAAATGGTTGGATTTGCTACTGATTGCTGCTACTTAGTGGTCTTGAGAAGAATGATCCCAATATTAGTCCCAAATCTTATAAAACCCATGCCAAATCAGGGGAAACCTCATGATTCATGCTAAAATTAGACAAGGAGGGAGGAAAAAAAAGATAGACTAAGCTATTTTGTTTTCCACGCTCACATTGGCCCCAGATGTTATTGGAACCTCTCCAGTCTTTGGCTGTGAGAGTTTGTACCAGCTTTTGTGCCCCACTCAGTGCATCCCTAAAGTGTGCTGTTTTTATATTTTGTAGCTTATCTTAAATGTAATGTGTGTTGTACCAGATGAGTCCTTTTGAACATTGCATGTGGATCGACGATGAAAGCTTAAGAGTTCACAAGTTGGAAGTTTTGCGAATGTGAAATTCGTATTCTGAAGTAGAAGTTTTGTTTAATTTGTCATGGGTAATGTTTTACGAAGATGTACAGAGAATGTTACTGTCTCCTGGCATCAAGGGCTTAAAAAATGATTAGAAGGATTAATCCTAAATCCAAATAGTTGCACAATAATTTTCTCTGAGTTTACATTTTTGTGGATATTAGGGTCCAACAATTAGTTGCACTTCTAGGCTGTATATTTGTACGCTCAACAAAAATATATAAGTTATCGTTATGTGACAAATCAGAGTAACTATCCAAAAATAACAGTACAACTTTATCAATAAAGTGGCTTTAATTTGCAAGCATTAGGATCAATTTCAAAACAAAATTCCTGGAGTAATGGCAGGAAGAACACAATGGGGGTCGATGATCCAAGTTCACAAACTTCAATAATGTAAGTGTCCACCATTAGCCTCACGGAGAGTGGTACACCGGCGACGCACGGACATCAACCAGGTTGTCGATCGTGGCCTGGAATGATCGTGGAATGATGCACGTTCAGTTGTGTTGCCACAGCTGTAACGCTCAACCCAGCACTCAGCATGCCAATGGCACGCTCCCTCGTGATTTGTGACATCTGTGGCATATTGACAAGTGACAAAAGTCCACATTTTGGTGTGCCCTTTTATTGACCAGACCATAAGGAATGTCTGTGTACTGGTCACACATATTGACCACCGCTCTGCCATGCTCCATGACTCTTGTGAGTTGAAATACTCAATCTGAGATTATAGTCAATAGGAGTGGCCAAGTGACACTGGACTACTGGATTTGAGAAAAACAAATCATTCCATAAACAAATGCATCAAGAATCTGAGCAAATGTCATGACATTCTATTATTGTTCACCATTTCAGGTTTGTGCATTTATATTTTTGTTGACTATAAATTAGTCAATGAATAGTAATCAGAGATTAGTGACCATCAAAACGGTGGTTATTTGCAGCCACACTTCTGGATTCTAAGTAATCTCAACTCCCTCAGGGTGCTGTAGTGGAGATGTTAGAATGCATTTCATTGTCGCGTCAACCTCCCCCATTCTTTTTAGACTGGGGACAGACTTCATTCCACACTCTTTTTGAACTCTGCTTTTAGTGTATGAGGCAAAGACGGCCAAAAAGAAATCTTTAAAACATGACACGCCGACTACTCTAAAACCTTTCTCAGATCCATCCCTCAGGAGGACCATATCACCCCCTCTCTGTCTCTCTCTTACCATCCAATGACATGCCAGCACACCAGGCTCACTGCAAACAGTCCGTAGTCACAATAGCGAATCCCCACAGTGGTGGCAGCTCGTGAAAGGGTCCAGTTGATTGATCGCAGGCAGAGACCACTCACGACCTTTGGCTGAACTTGTTAGTGGCTCCATGAGCTGAGGCGACCCTCAGCCAAATAAGAGTCAAATGTTACCGATTTTAATACTTTTTTAGTTTCTTCTTTTCTGCCTTGAAATTCTGTTTCCCACGAAGCCAAGTGGAAGATTTCTTTGTTATCATAATAAAAATTTTGGGATTGACTCAGCATTTTTGTGCCAGAGCTGTGTGTTTCAACCTCGTCATGAATCGGCTGATTTACGCTCTGCAATACTGAAGAAACCGACACGTGTTATTGTTCATGACTGTTACTTGGAGGAGAGGTTAGACGTCATAGATCATGTCTCAGCAGAATTGTTTGTTTCTATTTCAGAATCTTTGTCCGCTGTTGTCTTTGTGTTGTTAAAGGTGCCATATGTAAGAATGTGGCCAAAAACGGTTACTACATTCAAATTCAAAATACCGAGGTCTTTTAGGTTTTGTTTTCTGACGTAACTGGAAACCCGTGGTTGCTCGGCAGCTGAGACTCTTCTGATTGCAATGATTGGTAGACGGCGGTAGGTGGAGCCACATGTCAAAACATGATTTCAAAACATAAACATGATTTGCAGTCTGCAAAATATTTTTTTTAATGCAAATATTTTGTCTGTACTGTTGTTGTTGGTGAGTTCAGTTTGTTATATGAATATTATTCCTGAGTCTCTGTGACATATTAGGAGGATTTTATGGCCAGTTGCTTTACATTTATTACATAATGCACCTTTAAGAAGCATTTACAGATTAAGCTCCCTTTCCAAGGTGAATTAATGAGATTATTGGCTGTAGGCCAGCAGACGTGTTTGCATGCATTCTTGGACTTGGATGTATAGCACAGGATTCTGTCAGGATTACGCAACACTCTTAAGACAACATGTTGTAATGCAGAACGCTTTCAACGACAGAGCGGCCATGTGACAAAGAAGCAAGCCTTTAGGCTGGGAGCACATGTCTCTGTTTATGTTTGCAAGCCCTTGAGCGAACAGCTGTCGGCTCTTCAACAGACTGATCATAATTTGCCTCAGGGCCACGCAGTAAGTAGTGTTTTTAAATTCCCCCAAGTCACGGAAATCAGCCTGTCTGCAAACCTTGGCGGATTAATTGTTGATTTTGGACACGTAGTTGTGCAATGTTGGACTGCACAGCAGCAAGGGATTGTTTTAAGGGAAGAGCTCAAGCTACTGACCACTCATGGGCACCATGAGCTGAGACGAGAAGATCTTGTTTTGGTTGTTGTCTCGACTGCATCACCAGGGCTTTATCTGTTTGTTGGTCAAAGAACTGTATTATTATTGGCAGTAATATTAAAGTAAACTGTCTTTGAGTTGTGAATCATGCCAGACACTGTCTAACTGAAGAGGCATCTCTCCTCCTCATTGATGTTTTTATCTCTTGCAACATGAAAGCAATGCTTGTAGGGAGTTTTCATATGAGAACTCTGTGTTTTCTCTTTTCTAAAATCCATCAAAGAGAAGGAAGAAACACACAGAACTGATCCCTCGGCAAAAGCTTCTTTTGCTTCTGCAAAGTTTATTCATATGTTTATAAAACAAACAGCGGCTGGCGTCCTTTCTTCGTGGATACCAAAGTGATAGTCACGGCTGCTTTGAACGAGAATCCATGAGAATGAACTCCGTCTGGACACGGTTTTCCAAAAAAGGACGGAAGTGGGGAAAAAAAACAACCAGCATCGTTTGATTGTTTGTGAAACAATGCGGGTGACATTCCCAAAAACAACAAATGTGATACTCTTGAATGACCCAGTGTTGGTCTAACAGCATGGCTCTATTTGGAAACCTTATGTAGCCCAGTCTAAAATAACACCAGGCTGTTTATAAATTGATCTGTTCAATAATAAATGTGTTGTTTTTATGAAAAAAAGGGTTCATTTGACTCTAATTCATACATTTTTAATATAGGGTACAGGCCGTATTTTCTGATTCAAAATGAGAAGCCTAAGCTAAGACAGTAATGAACACTGTTAATAATATTATAGTGTTGTCAGTTTTATTTCGTTGTGTCACTTATCTCTGTAAAGCTTGTCAATTGGTTGCCTGCGCAGACGTCATTGAACGGTCGTCCAATCGTGAGATACGGGGGCGGGGCGACATCCAGTGGACAGGTTAGCTCAGCACAGACTGAGAGAACTTCGTAAAGACGACATGGGTGATTTTGCTGAAATGCCAGAGTTTTGTCCTCCTTCCAGGACACATGCAGAGTTTATCAACTGTACATGGACATACAAAACACACAGAAGGTAAATGTTATGTTGTGGTAACCACGGAGTGTGCTACTGCTAATAATTTAGCTAAACGTGATTAGCGATTAGCTCGCGCTAGCTTGCTAGCGGCTGTTAGCATACACGTTAAGCTGTATTAGCCTCACCGTTGCTTGTTGTGCTAAATGTGTTACTGTTGTTTGCTATGTGAACTCGGAATGAGCCCATGGCAGCGCGTGGAGATAAAGGACGTGTCTGTATGTTCAACAGTGGACAGAATACACTTGTTTGCCCTCGGAGCTGTGAGCGGCAGACATTGGCTGTGAGTGAGAAGCCGCCGGTGTCAAGGCCGCGGTCACTGGGGGTCTCCTCTCTCCCCTCTTCTCCACCATCCATTCATAACCTCCTTATTCCCATCCCATCATCTCCACACACACGCTAACCGAGGGCGGACAGTGTGAGTACAAAACCCAATTGCACATGCATTTATTTCTTTTTTATTTTGCTTGTCTAAGCGAAGGGGTCACTGAGTTTCTGACTCCCGATCCCAAGCATCAAGTCGGGTCTTGACCGTTTTTTTTTTTCAAAGACTGTTTTGAGTACAGTACAGTGTATACATGGTCGTTTATTTGGACATTGAACTGTGAATGTTACTGACACATCTGTGAATATTCTGAAGCCGTTAGAAGTGGGTTTATTGCCTTTTTAAGTGATACTTTTGTTGTGTATGTAGTTCATCATCACTTTAAGTTAATGCACTGATTTATTATTTTAAGTACTGTGTGTGAGTGATAATTAGAATTCATTATAAATATTGATTAGGTTTAACTATTACTATTATTTCTGGGTTAAACTATATTAAGTGAACCAAAGAATCGGACTAGTCCTCATTTCATTCTTAGTAGGATTCATCATATTTTATTTCATGTTCTACTAAGTGGAGACACCAAATAATTAATTTACCTACCTACTTTCTGAGGTATATAAGTACATATTTTTAGTTACAGTTATTATTTTAAGTTGATACAGCACCACAAAACTAAAATAACCCAGAGCCTGTCCAGAATGATGAATGTAAACAGTTCAGTATTCTTAGTCACATGGGTAGGGTGCTACACTTTTTTTTTCTATTCTTGTAGTTTGTTTTGTTTGATCAGGAAACGCTAATACTTACATCTGGGTGGTCATCGGTGGGTGTTTTAGTGCTTCCTGTGTTAGATTTGATGTCTGAGGTTTGTGGTATTTCTGATTTAGTGTTTAATGGCCACTTCAAATAATACTATTTTTTTTAGATACCTTGACCTACAATAAACAACACTCCCATGCATGTCATCTTAACTTTAATGGAGTTGTGGCAGTGGTTTCCTGCCATAACTCAGAAGGGTTTTATTAGTCTGCAAGGTATTACAACTGCTTAACTTAACAGCAATCAGCCCTCATAATCAAAAAAATTACCGCAGCCTTAACCTTAATGAACATCTGATTTTCAATAGTCTAGAAAAATAAATCTTTATTTTGTATGTTGGTCAGATGTGAATAACTAAACGTTGCCTTTGGCCAGACAGGAGTTTCATGTACTCTTCAGCTCAGGATGACACTTATGGGAACAACAGATGTACATAAATCTAAGTGCTTTGCAGTCACTGCCAAAGAGCAGCAAGATAATGTGAAAGCATATTTTTGTGGCTGTTGCTGGAACCAAAAAGGAAAAGAAGAAAGAAAATGAATTGAGTTTTTTTTACCTAGAGGTTAAATCACCCCCCAAAGTCGATCTACGTGAAGATGGTGTTTCAAATGCACACAGTTTGATGTTTAACTTTTTTTATGAAACTATTAAATTAATGTTAAACAAACTTGGACCACCATGCATTCATTGGAGTCCACAAAGAGCAAACTAAACATATTTTGTGTTTAGATACAAACACACACATGTGAAGGATTTTCATCTGCAACTGGTGCAACAAAGTTTGCACGCTGTCCCTTTTAAATGTGATTTGGTTTTCCATTGTCTCCAAGTTTCTGCACCTGCAGCACTTTTCTTCTCTTTAAATTGCACACTGATCATCATTCACACCGTGACACTATAATCTCTCTTTCCAACTGTGAAACTTTAATCTCCATGTGCGCTCCTGCTCATTTAGGAGATTCCTGAAGAGCTAATATTGTTGTAATGCTGCGTTTTCTTCTCTGCAATTTTGTGTTTTTGAGCAAGGGAACAACTTCTTGACCGTATTTTGCTATATCTCAGAGGGGTTCTGGATAACACTGACCAGTATTAGATAAGTCAAGGCTCATACAATTTTAGCTCAGTACCAATATCCATCTGACACATTTATTAGCTCCTAAATCAAGGTCATCTGCTCAGCTGCAGATTTTTTAGGCAGACTATATTAAAGTGTCAAGCTCACTGGATCAGCAGTTAGTTTCTTATGAGCAGAACCAGAAAGTACTTTGCTCTTGTGAACTAAACTTGGCATTGCTACGCATATTACACAGGGAATCTTATTCCCTCATGTAGAAGACCACAGAATACTTTATGTACGGTCAGATCTGGAAATGTCATTCTTCAGTGTGCAAAATGTGAGGAAGTTATTGACCGATCTGCTGCTCTCTTATCCACAGTTGCTTAAGAAAAGTAGGGACACAATATACTGTGTATGCCGAAGCAAAATGTTAGTCCATCACGTAATGTGAACCATGTTAACTCAGACATTGATGTTTGCAGAAGAGATCAGTGCTGAAAGATTGGGGTATATATCCAATATTGTAAGTCAGTTGAAATTTTTGTTATATTTGGGGTGTGTTCAAATGGAAGGGTGCTATGGCGTAAACCTCACTGGTTCCAAGGTAATGCACAAAAAACGATACCAATTGTACAGGAACTTTTAACAAATTGTGACTGGATTTCGTGCTCAAACTCTATTAATTAAAGAGCAATTTTTTTTGTATTGTAAATTGTATTTACTAACCTTGCTAGCCTCATAAGGTCATACATCTGCTGTTAAGAATAAACAGAAACACTATTCAGTGCAGTATTCATTTCCAATGCTATTGAATTTGTGAGGCCTACTTCAGTCATCACTGTGTTGTCAACACCAGGCACAGTCAGAAGTGCCGCTGCAGTTGGTAATGATGGCATCGAATAGCTTAATGTCAACATACAGGGAAAGTTTGTTTCTGTTTGTTCATCTGCGTCTCTGTCTGTCCATATCCCTAACACTTATACGCTTTTGTCACAGTTGATCACCACATCTGAAAAATAGTTTTAAATGAGGTTTTGGTAACTAGATTACTCTGTGGTATCCCACAGGGGTCTATTCTAGGACCGTTCTGGTACAACCCTTGTTCGTTCTCATTCAAACTGAAGGGAACAAATACGCTAACCTGTACTGCTTACTCTACATGATTTAGATTAAACAGATTTTCTTTGCGTTTAAAGAAAATCCAATTTATTGCATTTGGTGGCAACAAGTCATATACAAAGGATGGTTCAAAATTGTAATCGATTCCGCCAGCAGCAGAAATGGCGGTCCATTATGTAAACATTCAGCTGCTCTACTCTTCTATAACAATTCCAAGCTCAACATGAAATCCACAGCTGGCCCAAGACTCAACAGCTCCACATTACTTTTTGTCCCCACAGCTGTGAAAATAAATGTTAAAAGAAACTCTCAGGATACTTAATCTTGTAATTGTTTTGGCTACTAAACTGGCCAGACCAGAGGGGTCCCTCCTCCAAATACCTGCCAGTGTTGAATGTATGAATAAATGGGTTTTAAATTGGCTCAGCTATAGCAGATAATTTTCAGTTTCCATGCACAAGCTCACGCTCCTTTTTAGCCTGACTACCCCATGTAATATGACTACTGTCCTTGTCCTAGTATACAAACACAAGCGGGGAGCTGATTTATCGTATGAAGTGCATGTGACTCCGTTACACTTGGTGGTGCTATGTCCCCTTTCAGCTTGTCAGTATTTGGCATTTTCCAGTTAATCTATTGTCACAGACTAAAATAACTTGTCACATTTTTCAGTCCTATATTTTGGATTTAGCCATGTGTTCTCCTCGCTGTTCTGTTTCTGTTTACTTCAATTATTAGAGCATGAGCAGAGGAACTGGATCTAATTGAATGTATTCATGCCATAGCATTTCAACCCATTAGTCCATTTTCTGAAAATTCAGTACAATTTCAGGTGCACTAATATGTTAATATGTATTTACAGTCTGATTGTAGTAACACAAGCACTATAATTTGATATTGGACAGTTGTAACAGATGAGAACACATGGGAAAAAGAGCGAGATGGAGGCAGATCCAGATCCGCTATGGCGATTCCTAAAGGGAGGAGCCCCAAAGAAGATGAATAAGATGTGTATATTAGTTGTAATATCTGTCATAGAAGGAACACGTATAATCTGATCGTGCTCTATAGTCATGCAAATACATGCAAACAGGCAGTTTCTCCACCTCAGAGGGTCTGAGCAACTATTACCCGATAAATCCCCTGTCACGACACATTAGCCTGCCAGGGCCTTTTGGTCGGGATGATTGTGGCTTATGTCAAGCTTGTTAGTGCATAGCACTGTTAACCAGAGAGGGACTTGATATATGGCAGGCAGCTCTTTGTGCTACTGTCCATACCATTGCCAAGATATGTTGCAAAGCTGAGTTTCTTTTTTGTAGACTTAAGATTTAGAAACCAAAGTGATCTCTTTTTTTATGTTCTCTTTTTGACCTCTAATGCCTGCCATGCTGTATTTTTTTTTGTTGCTAACATCCCCTTTCGTTTTCTCTGTAGGCTGTGACGGGAAGATGTTTTGGTGACAAAGATTTCAGAGGGGGTTTGGAGAACGGCATACTGCTGTGCGAGTAAGTTCTGACTCACTTTTATCTCTGTTGCTTTTATTCACTTGAAGGAAATTATGCTTTCTTCAAAATGAAGCACTCATTCCAACTGTCATGGTCCATCATTGTCTAATTTGTCCAGACGCTGTTTCAGGGTGAACTTCAATAATCATTTTAAACTAAGACAACATGAGAGATCTTTTTTAAGCTGCTTTCAAACAAGACATTTTCCTGAAATTGTCCATAGCGACTGTAAGTAAGAATGTAAATATCTGCAAAAGTCATTTGGCATATTTTCATTAACTTCCTATGCCAGCTGTCTTGTCAAATTTTTTTGATTTTGTGGACATTTTACAGACTCCATGAGTCATATTTTGCTCCGTGATTGCTTTGTTGAGTTGTGTGCAGCTCTGTTAGCCTTATGCAAAAGTTATTTCTGTCCGCATAAACAGCCCGACAGCTGTACATGTATAAGCATAGCATGCGATACAAATCTCTCACTCACCTTTTGTTCTTTGTACTCTGGAGTGAAACAAATCCACATGCTTGAGCAGCTCCACTACAACCATAATTTGAATTAATGATGTTGAAGTCATTGAAAATGTCATCATACAGCTTAAAACGGCTTAAATCTGCTGCAAAGATCATAATGATCTCTTCCTGCATTTATGATATAATTAATAACAACAACACATTTATATACATGCCTTTTCATCACGAGTTTCGGTATCCTAACATTCTGACAATCCTGTTAACCCACAGTAACGAAACCTACCTAGTAATTATAGTCGGAACTAACTTCAGCAGTCAAACAGGTTTCCTTTACATACACGCACTGATTTGTCACAGGAGAGACTGACACTCCGTCAAATTGTCCCCCACTGTGGCACTTGAACTTTTTCCTTTTTTGCCTCTCATAATGTGATAAAATGAGACTGAGAAGACAAACACTCGCACTGTCTCTCATTCACATTCCTCTGTGTCAAGTTCAGTTACACAAGCCTCAGTGTTTTCACTGTCTTTATTGCGATAACAGACACAAGGACCAATTTAACAGTGTCCCAACTGGTTTTGGAATTCGTGGAATATCCTGGAACGACTGAGTGTGTAGCGTCTGTCGCACCGCAGGCCTTCAGTATTATGAAATAGCTTTGAAATGCTAAATGCTTCAATGATTGTACTTGAACTTGTATTATTTAGTTACAGGTACAATTTTTCTGACGGATACTGTGATTTAATTTACAATTTGATTAATTTAGGTTAAGTTTCAGTTCAAGTTCACTGTGTTATAGATTCAATGGTTCCACATGACACGAATTAAATATCTTCGAATGTAAGGAGGAGAACATTAACATATGATTTGTTTTACATCACAGCCTTTGCAACTTGCGACTTTAATTTGAAAATGATTGAGAATTAAGAAGTCGTATCATTTTGTATCTGTGCTTATATTTGTTATTATAACTGAACATGTAATTTGTTTCGAGTTGAGATAAAATTTTGAACCCTTGTAAGATTTAAATTTACTTTTGAAGCCAAGTAAGCCAAGTATTTATAGTATCAGGTTGAAATTATTGACCATTCTTACCATGGCAACTGATTAATAATGACTGTTCCTTTTTGGTGTAGTTTTCACCAAACACCCCCTGTGTCACAGTACATTCATCATCACTTCGTCAACTTGCCTAGAAAGAGACTGACATGGAGTAAATCTGTGCAGATGTCTTAAACAGGAACACCTCACTCAGCTGCAGTGATCGCACCTGTGATCCTCTTGGTCAGTGTTTCAAATCCTTAAATTACTGTTGTGATTAATTCATCAGCCTCACATCCCCTGTGTTTGTTGCCTCTGCTGCTTAAGTGCATCGTGTGACCAGATCGTTGACAGTTGTCTGTCATTTTGTTTGTCCTGGCACGCACTTATAAGATGAAGCCTATGTGTCTCTATCTGTGGTTTTAATTCTTGGTGTCTTACATTTAAACAGTGGTTGTCCACAGTGGGCACCAATGGTTTCCCTCCTTAAACTATTTTGTCATCACTGTAAATCTTGTCTCTACTAAAATGTATCATTGTCAAAAAGATGAGGACACAATTTTGAAGATTTTTTTTAACTTTAGGATAAGGTGAACTTCTACATTATTCTCATTCCGGGCAATTTCTTTGAAGGAAAATAAATACCGTCTTCAGTGTTGTGTATAGAGCTGGGAACAGCGTCCTTGTTGAGGTCTCTGGGTTATTCTGGGAAACATAAGGCAGCAAATCTGTATTTGAGATAATGAAGCTGAGTGGGTTTGCTCAAAAAAAGTAAAATTACAGAATGTACTTGCAAAATAACTGATTCTGAACTGCTGTTAACATCACTGAGGCTGAATTACAATACAATAAGTGTAAGAGCGGGAGATGTGAGGAAAATAGCTCAGTGAAAATTGAAACGAGCAGTGATTGTATAATCTTATCCATTTTACAGACACTTCTGTAGAACTCTGCAGAGATTTTACTCTTCCCATGCTGGGTTTTAACTTCACACTGCATTTTATGATATAAAGGATTATCATATTGCAAATCACCATTTTGTTTTTAAAGAGTATTCAGCTAATGGTGTCTTCTTTCCTCTGTCTTTTTTTTATTAGGTTGCTGAGCTCCATTAAACCCGGTCTAGTGAAGAAAATTAACAGACTTCCTACGCCCATTGCTGGCCTGGTAAGTCCTCACTATTTTAAGTAGCTTTTCCACCAAAGCTCATGACTTGCTCTTTGTTGAATCTTTAAACACGGCTGTCGCTTCCTCATTCTTGTGGCCTCTGTTTAAGAGCTTGTTTCTTTCTCAAATACTTTTTGATGTTGCTTTAATTCACTGCTCTCACAATGGTAAAGGTCCAAGGTGTAAGAATTAGTGACATCTAAAGTAAGACTGCAGATTGTAACAAATGGAGTAACTACAGTGACCTTTGCACACCAGGAAGGATGTAATTCTTCTTTGTTTTGCATAATAAGCCTCTGCTTTAAAAAATGATCTCTTCATGTTTGGCTGTAGAAACATGGCAGCAAACGTGGTTGCCTTGGAAGGCCCTTACTTAAGGTATCTAAAAAAATAATAAGTCATTCTTAGTCCATAAAACCTGAATAAGTAATTATACACTTACAGAATTGGTATCAATGATTTCTGTCAATAAGCCCTCCTACATGTTGAACTTTGGACCTTTTAAAAAGTGAATTTCATCTTTAACCTGATCTCATTACGTGACATGGTGGTATAACAGGGGTTTCAGTATGAGACACCCTCACATATGTCTACTTTTACTTTTGAATTGTTTTATGTTTGAAATGCTTGTTGCCTGCTGGGTTAGGGTTAGTGCTGGTGCCTCTGTGGCTGCAGCCCTTCAATTCTGGCTTGTGGTCCTTTTATTGCGTGTCTCTCTCTCCTCTCCTTCACGCTTACTCTGTCAAGTCAATTAAAGGCTGCTCTCAAAAACCTAAATCCAAGATTATGAAGTGTTGTGTCTGTGTGTGTGTGTGTGTGTGGGGGGGGGGGGGTTATTCAGGAATCTCAAGAAAGTTCACTTCCTCCTCTAAATGAGAGCCTGTGGATTTCAGTTGACATGAACACTGCTGTGTTTCAGTTGAGTATAGTGTAATATAGTGGAGTCCCTTCATGATGACCTAAGACCGTGATCTGGCATGAAGTGGCCTTTCAGGAGCAGTAAAGACATGTAAACACAGGCAGAGGGAAAGTCCATATTCAATCTCACGCCAAGTGTGTTTTCTTTCCTCCCTCCTGACTTGCTCTCTACATGTGATGTCTGAAAGTTTGTTCACATTTAAAGGTTTTGTTTTTTTGATTTTTTTGAATTAAAATGTTACAGCAATTTAATATATCATCGATATGGACTGTATTTACAGGTTACGTCCATGACATGACCAAACCATCATTCCATCGTTTCACTATACTTATTTTTACTTAATACTAACAGCAAATGTTGAAGATGTCTGCTTGGTAATAACAGATTATTGACAAGTTAAAAAAGAGCGATTAGGACAGAAGTTGAAGCACTTGAAGACAAAAAGTGTACAGTGACGTGCGGGTATAATTGGGTCAGAACAAGACAGACCAGACAAGGAAGTATGTCCTGGGCTGAAATAGCTTTTCTTATCTTGTGGCGTCACTGATTGGCCGTCACTGACTTTTAACAAGTGGCAGATAATTGCACAGCCACCATTCTTTTCTGACCTTTTCCCACCGTACAATCACAGCTAGAATAACAATTGATGGTCCCATTAGAGCTTACAAACCCAACAACTTCTGCACCACTCTGGCTGTGATAAGTGCATAATTCACAGTGACTTTCTGACACTCTGGGGTTATATTTTTGTTGGGTTTTCTTTTTCATGTCATTGCTCCTTTCTGTCTCGGTACAATAATTTACAAAAGCACTGCTAATTCTATTCCTACCTTTCTAACTCTGAACTTTTGCAGATGCTGTTACACACGAAATTCCCCAGTGAATCTAATCTAATCTCATCTACTTTAATCTGTATGGTGATGTAAACTTTAATTTAATGTACAAACAAATGACACCAAACACTGATATCATCAACATAGAAACTAGACAGACAATACATTTTAAAGAAGATTAAAGGATCTCAAACTTGGTCCCTGTTACAAATAAATGTAACCTTTTAACACCAAGCGTATTGCAGACGAAAAGCTTACTTTGCATTACAGAAGGAAGTTGCAACATAATTTTAAGTTTTTTGTTTATTTTGGCAATATATTTTTAGCAATTTACTTAAATATTTTTATATGTGGTGTCACAAGCCTGTGTGCAGATGCATATGACAAAACAACATTATTATATAAAAAAATCTAATTGGCACCAAAGATAAACATGACAATTACAGGACATAAAAACATAATGTGACCATTACTAATTGGTCCAAAGGGGGGGAATGAATCACAGACTGAGGACAACATGTTTATGCAACATGTAAAAGTTGACATGGGGGGGAGGGGGGGGGGACAGAAAAGAAGTCACACCTTCTGGCTGCACGTGTGCCTAAAGAAAATGAACTTTTATACTTTTAGTTTCATAATTCCTGTTGCTTTTTCTTTCCTCCCTCTGGCTGTGATTAGGGAGGTGAGAAACGCATAAACAAGGGGTCCGCTGTTATCTGGCCCATCGTAATAAAACACAGGCTACTCCCCCTTCCTCTTCCTGTTTGGGGGGGCTAATGGGAAAATGAGTCTCTGAGGAGTTTTGGGCTGTTTTGTAATCAGAGCAGCTACCTCATTGCTGCGGCAGTTGGAGTTGCGTGGGTTCCACGTTCTGCAGGTGAACAGGTCGGTTTGTTGGCGTGTGCTCCGCTCATGTTTTACAGTGTGTAAACTCACGCACTGGTGATCTGCCTGCGAGTTGAATGGCACTGATTCATGTGCTTGGAAAAAAAGTGTTTTTCCGGACGTCAAGTTTTACGGCAACAGGCGTTTGTGTAATTTTTCCTGTGACGCAAGTGTTGGAAAATAAAAACACTTAAGGCTGTTACGTAAAACTGCTGTAATTCTCGGTTTATTCATATTTATTCCTTAATTGTAGAGGATGAATTATTGGTGTCATAAGGTCCCGTTCTATTCAAAACATGCCTGACACTATATTAGGCCACATCCACATTGAAACGGTGAAGTTTTATGTTTTATTGCTATGCTATGTTGTGCTATAGGTTATACATTTTGTTTCGACATTACAAACACGATTAGAGTTAGATCCCAAATCAGGACTCCTGTTTCCTGAGAAACTGTGGTGGGTCTTGTCTTGGTTCTATCAAATAACAATTGCCGTGTGTGTTGTTTCTCGAGGCACATGTTCGCTCTGTTAGATGACTTTTCTTTTAACGCATTACATTTTGGTCGTAAAAGTTATTTATGTGGCCCCTCGCGCTGACCATTCTTCTCCACTTCACACATTTTGTTGTAATTTATTGCTTCATTTTTACACTTGTTAATCTTACCACAGTTTCTTTTATTATTATTTCCACACTGGGGGATGACTTTTGCCCAAATTTATTATGACTGCAGTGGATTGTATTAAAGTCGACCTCTTACCTCCCAATCCTTCTGCAGACACATTCAACTGTCAGTCATGTCTTTGCAGTAGACGCCCAGTTTCCTGTGGCAGTGACCTGCAAAGTCACACACACAAACACGCACACACACACCTCACTATGTTACTTTTTAGGAATAATTACAAGTTGCTACTAAATGAGCCATTTTAATCACTTGTTGTTTATATCTTGATGTTTATTGTTCCTGATCATGCTGAACACCAGCTGACAGAGGAGGGGGGGAGTGTGGGACTTATTTTTTTTTAGCTTCTATTGGTTGTTGATTTGTATGTCAAAAGAATCTCATGGCAGCAGTTGAAATTTGCACAACATGATTTCTGAGAGGAGAGTGTGATTGTTTTTAAATACTTGTGTTGTGCTCAGGGCTTTGATGTTTCATAATTAGATTATCAATAGTTGAATTACTCATATTTTGTGCTTGTGAAATGTTTTCAGGGCTGATTGACTGAGCACACACATCACAAACCATTTGACACACCAGTTGTCTTCCACCAGCGACCAGCAACTCTTGTCTTATTGAGTTTTCTTGTTATTAAAAAAGTTCAGTGTCTTATTTTTCTGCCAACTCTCTCCATTTCAGAGTTCAATATGAAGTTTGAAATGTTCACTCCTGGTGTGTCTTTCCAAACAGATATTCCCAGTTTTTGTTACTTTCTCTACAAAGCTCATCCAGTTTGGATCTGTTTGAAAGGAAACAATATCATCCCCTTTGTCAGCTTGTGACCTTATTGTTCAGAGTAATCACATGTTACTGATCCACATACTATTATAATTGGATGCAAATGAGCAAAGAGCCCTTCACTGAGAGGTCAAACGTGACTTTGGTCTGGTTTGTGCGTCTGTGCATACGTGTGTGTGTTTGTGACTCAGTTAATCCCACTATAGGTGTGTTCTCCCTGGGGTAAAGCAGTCATGAGATTACTGTGTCGGTGACAAAGAAAACTGTGTGTGTGCATGTGTGCGATAGTGTGTGTGCGTCCGTGCGTGTTTGTGTATCTGTGGGTGGGGTTGCTTCATCAGGAGTGCAGAGTTGTAGCTGTCCAGAAAACACAGGAAGCTGCAGGGTGGGTTTTGAGGAGGTGTTTTGCAACAAATGGCAAAGGATCGTGAGAAAAACTGTTTCCAAGTGTGTGTTTGTGTGTGTGTGTGTGTGTGTGTGTCTACTTGTATTCGTTCGGATCTTTTTGGCATAAACACTGACATTTTCAGGGCCAGTAGTCCTCATGGAGTCCAAACCCTGCTCTAAATAAGGCACAATCTCAATTTTGCGTAACTTTTTAGGCTGTCCAAATGAATGGAAGTGTCCCTAAGAGAATAGTTTATATTTATTTATTTATAATACGAAATAATATAAATTGCTTATATTTGCACACAAACAGCTATTGATAGTGCTTTTAACCTCTGCATTTAACCCATCCTTATTTCACACCAGTAATAAACACACACAGATCGGGTACAGGAGCAGTGGGCAGCACTTGTGTGTCCGGGGAGGGATTGAGGGTTGTTGCCTTGCTCAGGGGCACTCCAGCCTTTGACCTGTCCAGAATCCCTCTGGCTGGATGTGAAGTTGATTAAACAACATTTTTTTTATTATTTACTTTGTTCATGGTGTATGTAAATATAAGCAACATTGTATTTGTGTTTCAGTCTGTGAGAGAGATAGAGGGTGCCCAGGACAATCAGGGTGTGGAGAGGAAATAGTGACACCCAGAAAGGGTGGGGGGGATGGAGGAGGGAAGGACTTCTGGCTGTGGCCCTCAGAGGGATAGAGAGACAGAAACAAAGAGAGGGAGAGGGAGAACCTGGGAACGAGAGAGGAGAGCTCAGCTCAGGTTGCACCCAACAAAGAGTCTGTCAGAGAGAGCGGAGATGTGAGTAGAGAGGAAGACTGAGATGATGGAGAGAGACTGAAGCCCCGAGACGGAGAAAGTGCAGGTGAATCAGGAGAGATAAAAAAAGAAGAAAAACAACTGGGAAAGAATACACTTGAAGGAAAGATAAAGTGAAGACAGAAAGTTGGAATTATCTGAGGGAGGAGGTGAAGGTGAGCTGGACACGAACCTTGGTGGTGTCGCATTGCTGTTGAGCAGGTAGCCTAACCCTGATTTTCATGTTGTGCACAGACTCTGTGTGTGTTCATGTGTCTGAGGGCCACAGTGTCTGCACTCTTTTCGTATTCTTTTTGTTGCACTTTTTCCATGTTTTTTTAATTTTTTTTTTTTATCTCTGACAGACAGATTTGTATCCAAATGTCTACAGAATCCTGCTTTCAATCGATTTTTTTTTTTTCAGTAGTCGACCTTAAAGCTGCACTAGTGTTGTTTTTGATGTTATTATTTGGCCTCTGTTCATGTAGTCATAAACTAACATGATCCGTTTGCTGCATCTTTCATCTGAAAATGGGCTCTGTCTGGAAATACTATCAGACCTGACTGGGGGAGCTTATATTTTTATAATTTCATTTATCTCTTACAACTGCTGAACAACCAGGTACTTGGGTGATTCCTTGTGTTTTCACTCTGCAGGTGTGTTGCTTGAAATGCACATTATTGCTGTTTTCTCTTACTGTCATAATATAGAACGTATCACTCCCCGTGTCTAACAAGGGAATGTCGAGAGGTGTTGATAGATGTAAACACCACTACACTGTGAAACACGGAGCGAGTCATGTGGAGCTTAGGCTTCATCAGCATGAATCTGAGAGACATTTTTGCTTATATTAAAAAGTTACACACTGCAGTTTTTAAGAGGGAGGATATTTTGGAGTTCAGACTATGTAATCAGAGCTTGTGTGATGGCTGCACTTCCGCATGAATCATGTCAGCCGTTTTGTCTTTTAGATAAAATAGAAACAGATGGGAAAATATTTTATAAAGCCAAAAAGGAGTGATGTTGTGGGATAACTGTTACTTTCTTTATGCGGGTAGGACGTTTGTTTCCACAGATGTCGGGATTAAAATAACATTTGTCTCATATCAGTATAGATACTCATGGCTGCGCTACTGTATCAGTATAATACAAAGTTGTTATGGATTTATTCCTAGTCTCCAGTTAGGTTTGGATGAAGGGTAACTGGAGACTTCATTATGTCAATGAGAATAGACAAAGTGGAAGTACAGGTTTCGTGTGAGTGAAATCCTTCAGCTGAGTGTCCCATGTGTGACTTATTGTGTAACCTGCTTCATAAATATAGTCGCTGTGTTAGTAATGCGTTTTCAACAATACAATTTATAGAAAACGGTAGTTTACATTAGTTGTAATTCATCTCACACTGGGGAGAAATGTGTTTTTTTTTAAGCAGGAGAAAGGTCTTAGGTAGTAGGACAAGCAATACGTGATGAAAATAAGACTATATTTCCATGATATTCACTATTGAGTTCAGAGAAATGTTTGTGCAGTGAATGGATGTGACCTTGCTCTGTTTTTTGTGTCTGCTTGTCGTAGGACAACCTCAGTGTGTTTCTTCGCGGCTGTGAGGAGTTGGGACTGAAAGGCTCTCAGCTGTTTGACCCTGGAGACCTGCAGGACACGTCAACACGCCCAACCGCCAAGTAAGTAACCACCAATTTGCTTGTTTTTTGTTTTGTGTACACAGTTTCGTTTTACTCCATAGCCAAAGTATTTACCTTTTTAAACAAGTTGCGTAACTTGTCATTAAAGCTGTAAAAAGGCAAGATAATAATTGTGTTATTGGTTCATAAGCGCAGTGTAAATCTAGTGATCTGAGAGATATACTGTAGACTTCTGCTCCTCATCTGTATGTTGCATTATACTTGTAGTTTGTTTTTTTTGAGGCTAAAATAGGTTTGGCAGTTGTAAATATGTGACATGCAAATCATCGAATATCAACTTTAAAGTATAAAAAAGGCCACAGGGGTTATAAAGCACGTTGACAGCAAAACAAAAGCATAGATCAGGCTCAGGAGACGATAAAAGCTGTCAGACAGAGCCAGACAAAATCAGCAGACGGATAATGTGAAACATTAAAAGGTACCAATAAATTACATTTGAATAAATATAGTTTGGGCTCTATAAATAGATTTAAAAGACATCATTCAGACTGTAATCTCTGGATATAAATCATATATTCTCACCACCACTTTTACTGTGATTGACTTCTCGACTGTATCACATGACCTTTATCAGCATATGTATTCTGCACACTTGTCATGGAGTTGTGGATGATCACATTACTTTGCTCTTAAAAGGCTTCTCATCCCTGTTCACTTTAAAGCAGGGATGTGAAGTTCACTTCAAAGTCTATTCCAGACCTTGGAAATCACTGCTCTGGAGCTTTTGAGTGTATTTTTGATTCTGTTCATTCAATTGTATTTGCATTTGTAAATTTACAGATCACAATTGGACCTGATGTGCCTCATAATCTGTACATGTAGTGACATCCTCTATCCTTACACCCTCGGTACAGAGGAGGCTTTCTTCTCTGGCTTGATATATTTGAGATGGGTACCAAGGCTTTTTAGGTTTTAGGTCAATGCTAGCACAATAGTTCCATTCTTCTGCCATCCCATCAGTTGAAGTGCTACTAATTGTGTTATTTGATGTGTGGGGGTGGAAGGTAAAACAGACCAAAACACAAAACCTGTGTGATCTGCAGAATATGCTGCCTGCTCTCCAGTGATCGGTGAAGTTTCCTTAATCTATGATGACACATTGTGGTCTTTTTATGACTTAATATTATACATTTCTAACTTTGCAAATCGAATTATGTTTGTTATCGATGGCAGCAGATGCATGTTAAGAACAAAGACGTGTTTAATTCGTCATTTGACTTGAGTTTTGATGAGGAACATAATTCAGTCGCGTCTTAATAGGTAGCTTCTTTGTGATGCTAATTCTGCATTTCTTTGTGCGTCTGTCAATCTGTGCATCGCACAAACACCCAACAAGTAAATGAGAATCAATGGAAGTTTGTTTGAGTCTGTGTCGTGAAGCGACAATGGCATATCTGTTCGACACAACTGGTCTCTGTACAAACACAAGAGGCTTTTAAATCACTTGCCGAAGAGTGACTTTTTGTTGCTTGGTAACAAAGCCAAGTCCATGTGGTTATTTTTTTATATATCGATACTGTATGTGTTTGTGTGGAACTGTGGGAGTGTGTGTGTATTTGTGTGTGTGTGTGAGAGAGAGGGGGATACAGCTCTAATGCAGGCAGGCAGTGCATCAGAGAGGTGTCATTCACACAAGGGTTCAGAAAGGTGCTGCTTGAGATGGAGGAGAGAGGGGGACAGGGCTAATGTTAGCTGCTCCACTGGCTCTGGCAGGACAAAGAGTTGATTGAAAGCACTGCAGTGTGCGTGTGTGTGTGTGCATGAGTGTGTTTGTGTGTTTTACTGTGTTTATGTAGCCTGTGTGCATGTGTACTCTAACAAACCTTCACTGACCAGCCATAATATTAAAACCAGCTGTCCATTGTCAGTGTGTGTCAAGTATGGATTATTTGCGATTTTCTTATTCAAAATGGCCAATTCCAATTGTTGTTGTCCCCCCCCCCCCAAACCTCAAAAAAAGTGTACTGTCGTAGAGGAGAAGAGAAACCAGAAAGTATGCACATTAAAGCGACAAATAATTTGTATCATTAAAAATTCAAGAGATTAAATTGAGGCTTTAAATAGTTTGCAATCATCTGATTCTTTAATACAGCGTAGAAGTTGACCTGACCCTCAATACCCTTAATATCAAATGCTACTTCACGGGGTAAATAATAATTATGTTATTTGAAGGTTTATTTGTTGTTTTGTGAAAAGTAATATATCCACACAATATCTCAAAACTAATAGGAAATATTGGTCTTGTTGTTTCATTGGCCGTGTGCTATTTTCAGTTGTTATGTAACCATGTGTCGTACAGGATTTTCCTGCAGGAAGCAGTTGTGAGTCTTCTTTCCTCCAGTCACACTGGACAGGTGTTTACTCATCTGAGAAACTGTTTTAGACAGGCAGGTGTAAAGATGGATTGGACTGAAATAGTCTGCATGTTGATGGAAACTGATCAAAGTGATGGAAAGGAGATCTAGTTTGAGAAGTTTAGCAAATTAAACAGCTTTGGATTGATGAGAGGGGAAAACAACCTAAAGGTGTTTCCTTCACACCCTGAATTGCTGTTCCACAATAACAAGATCAGATAAATATATATAACTGTGACTCCACCATTGGTGAGCACAATTGTTTTTATACTTTTAGCTGAAAAATACACAATTATATTGACAATTATGATGAACTTATTTTCTTCACACAACAGTCTGAGAATTACGTTTATGTAACAGCCTGCAGCACAGAAACTGACACAAACAAACAGAAACTGAGACTAAAACAATAGAAAAGCATAGATGTTTACACAGGCTTGGTCCTGAAATATGATCTAATATCTCATGGAATCTCATGGGTTTGTCCTTCAGATTAATCTCTACAATGTAACCGCAGAGAAAAGCTACCTGTCTCGGTGTTTATTCAGTCAGCTGACAAAGAAAGGAGGATGATGTTGATGAGGAGGAGTATATACACATCGTGCCCTTTGGCTACTTCCTCTTCTTCTCACATTCTTTTCTTTCTCAGGTCAAAACTGTCATGAAAAAAAAGGCTTCACTCGTCAGTCTTTGTCATGTCAGATTTACTGTATATATAGCTGTGTGTGTATACAAGTACAAACAACTATGCAATTTAAATTTTGGTAAAACGTTCAATATATTAATGCCATTGTTATGAGTGAAGCCAATATAACGTGTTTCCTTCATCACTGATGGCACATCGTGCTCATTTTATGCCCTAATATATTTCTTGCTTCTAATACCATCTTTTATTTCTCTTGTGACTTCTAATGGTGATGGAGGTGGTGATTTGCATATTTGTGGTGCTCTTCTTCTGCCTCTCTTTCCTCCCTTATCGTGTGCGTTGGGGTCACTTTCTGACTGCTGCCTCGCTCCACTTCCCCATTTATAGCTTCGAGTGGCGAGCCGCAAGATCCACATCTTTTCATTTTGGCAGCACATGTGGCGCTAAGTGGCCACTGCTGTGGCGTTTCTTCACTGCACCTCTCAAAGTTCACTTGGCAGTCAAAGCATCCGTGCGCCGCCGAGTCAAAAACAGGAGTTGTCTTTGTGAATGAAACACTGGCGCAATACAGCAGCTTTAGGTATTTAGTTTTTGCTGCTTTCTTGCATTTTATTTGAAGGACTTTGTGTGTCTTTAACTGTGTCAGTGGTTAAACTTTAATATATTACAGTAAATAAACCACAGAACTCATTGTCTCTTTCTGTCTCCCTCTCCCCAGGGGAAGCGACTGCAGCCGAAAACTCAAGAATGTAAGTGAAGCTTCTGGATTACAGTGGGATAATTTGTTTGTGTGCTAAATGTATGTTTGAATGGAAGCTGTGATTATGGCCCAGTCTTTGTTTGTATGCTGTGGTTGTCATGTTTTATTCCAGCTGCTCTTGTCTTGCCTGTTTCACCTCTGTCTGGACTTTATCAGCCTTTTCTAGCTTCAACTTTTAGACTCTTCTCTATTTTATATCCAACTAAAGCGCTGTGTTAGTGGTGGGACCACTTTAGTGATGTGGACTTGTCTGATCTCACACTGATGCCACATATTTACAGACCAATCCATATTCAAGCCAGATACATAGTTTGAATTAATACATCAAATATGTGATATCAACCATTTGTAACTTTATTCAGCGTAATCTTTGCTCTTTTTCAGCTCTTATCTCATACCTGCTCTACATGATTCCCCAACTTATTTTACAGTTTTATTTTACTTCTTTTTTTACTTTATTAATTAATTACTGAGTTTTCACTGCACTTCTTTTCTTGTTTGTTAAGTTTTATGTCCCGATCACTGTCTCCACTCATGTTTGTCACCATCCCTTTCCCCCCCTTCTTCAAACAATGCTGCTTTAAGAAGTACAACACATGGGAATGGTAGCCCGGCCCACTCTGCAGTCAAAGCAGGGCTCCCTCTCTCCCATCTCTCCACCTCTTTCTCTCTCTCTCTCTCTGTGATGCTGCTGTGCACCACACAAGTGAATGTGTTGAGCTGCAGAGCTGGTCCTGGGCTGCTCGAGCTCTTTCAGCTGACTCCACACTGGGGAATCTCGGCTACACTCGGTAAAAGCCAGATTTTTCAAGCACCAGGGCCTACAAATACCCAGCAGCCACGGCTACTACGACATGCTGTGGATTTATCCTGCAGACTCAGGCTGAGGACTGGGATTTGACAGCAGCTGTTTTGTTGCTGCACGTCACATTTTGAGAGGTGAAGAAACTGCAGCAGGTGGAATTTGCTGATGTGGTGAAAAACAAGGTGTTCGGCAAACAGATGCGATTTTAAAACAAAGAGTGTTTTGCATGAATGGGTGGAATATAGCTGTAGTCATGAGATGACTGTGAATGCTGACTGTGTATGTGTGTAGTGAAATATGTATGTGTGTATGGAGCAGTGCAGGTTTGCATATAGTGACAGGGGCTTGAAAGTGGCCTTGCATGGACGTGTGTGTGTGTTGTCAACACTTTTGGTGCTTTTTGAGGTTCATTCTTGCGTTTGCGTTACTTCAGGGTGTTTGGACATGAAACAAAGATATGATTGTTGTTTCGCAGTGGAACCTCTTTGACAGGTCTTTCTGCTTGTGTCAAAGAGAGAGAGAGAGGGAGAGAGACTACTGCTGAGACTGAAGTGGCAAAGCTGCCGTGACACTGCATCACTTCACTGTCAGCATCTTTGTTTATATTACCGTCAGTCAAAAATCGTCTTCAGTGTGTTTTTTTTGTTTAGTTTAGATTTTTGGTTGTTGAAGGTGTCTGTGCTTTAATGCAGTTGTTTTGCTGTGTGGTGTCATGTTGCATGTCTAAATCACTTGGGGTCACACAGCTGTGAAATATTGTAGTTGGGCACCAAATAAGGAATCAATATTGATGCAGTTAAAGCACACTAGTAAGCAGCTGAAACACAATTGCTGCTGACCCACTTCCAGTGGGAGCTGGCACCAATCTGTTCATTGTGTTGGTGACAGAGAAGCAATACACGGCACTGCTCAGTGGAGTGAAATTTTCCCGATAATGGGAATAATAGGGATCAACGTTATTGGACTTTTTACCAGGAGTGTTTTGGGCATTAATTGATACAAAAACACGTTTTTCCATGCGCCCAACTGGTCAAGAGATGTGAGATGTGTAGTCTCTTAAGTGAAATTCAAATATTTTTCATACTCCTTTCAACAAAATTTTCTTCATTAAGCACAATAAATAAATGCAAAAAAGAGTTGTAGATATTGGTGCTACTGTTTAATAGCACTTTTCAAAAAATTGGAGGGAAGCATTGAAGCATCAGTGAACACAGTTTGCATTGTTTTGCATTTTTCAGATTTTTTGTGATGGGGATTTCCCCGTGTGTTTGAAGCCTGCAGCTTTGTGCAAATTTATAGCTCAGGTGATGATGTTGATGTTATGATGATCTTTTCCTTGCCCTAAGCAGGTGCTTTTTCAGCCTCAACTTAACCACAGATTATTAACTTTGGCAAAGCACAGCGACTGCGGTAATTACAGTGACGTAACCACATTCATTATGGATGGAATTAGTTCTCATCACACTCATTTCCTAATTTATGCCAAAAGTGTGAGAAGTTTTTAAAACTATACAAGTAAATTAGCAACTGAATCTATGTTGAGAAATGCAAGCTCACACATGCAGAGCTGTGGTGTGCATGAACCAACAATTGCATTGTGATCAGAATGAGTTGCAGCTCAGAGAGGGTGGAAAAGATAAATTTTCCCCTCAACACATCAAACACAAAAGCACTTTGTTTCCTTCTGATCTCTCAGCCAGTTGCTTTGCTCTTCCTCGAAGTGTGTTTAAATGACGGAGGATGTTTGCACTGACGCTACGACTGAAATAAACACATTAAGCCATGCTGAGCTTTCTTATCAAAGCAATCCCTGTAGAGTGCCGGTTGACATGGACACAGTAAATATAGCCAGGAACACTTGGCCAGCAGTGCTA
The DNA here is from genome assembly GCF_963457635.1 of Microchirus variegatus. NCBI lineage: Eukaryota > Metazoa > Chordata > Actinopteri > Pleuronectiformes > Soleidae > Microchirus > Microchirus variegatus. The sequence continues at coordinate 9,327,075 of NC_139807.1, read as the reverse complement.
AAAGGTGCAGCTCTGTGCGATCTCCCCTATGGCTACAGTTGATGGTACATTCTGCATTTTAGGTGTTTGTCAACTCAAAGTCTTGACTAGTGTGAACTAAGTCCCATTCAGCATTAATTCATGGCACAATATGTTCTTCAGCTGCTGATTTTTACAGGGTTACAGTGTTGATATTTGACCTTGTCATGAACACACCCAGGGCAAAGCAGACGAAGAACCAAAAATAAATTACTTTGGTCCCTCTGGTTGATCAGAAAAGCCTGTGGGCTGTTTTCAAGGTCGGAACAATGCCTCACTCCTGTCATGTTTGTGCAGGACGCCTTGGCTAACGTGCAACTTCTTCAGAAGAGACTGGATTATTATGTGCAGGAAACACCTTGTATTGGGTTGGTAGGAGAAATAAATGAAAGGAACAAAGTAGATAATGATTTCATGTGTTTTGCTTCATGCACTTTTACCTTCTTTCAGTACAAGCAAGGATGGACAAAATGTTACCTTTACCTGTGCAAGAAAAGAAACTGAGTCATTTCATACGCTGGCATGCTTGTTCTGTAATCACATGCTGTAGTTTTACAAGATTTAGTTGAATAAATGTGCTTAAATTTAACTTGGAATTAATCAATTTTCACATTTGAACTGGGAGGGTTATAAATGGGCACACTTGCATAAGATTTAAAATAAAGCCCTATCCATTCCTACTCTATATATAATAGCTAATACATGGTGATTTACAGTGCGTTTAATTGGGCTGAATTCTCTGGACTTCGTCTGCTGTAAAGGCCTGAAAAGCCTAAAATAAACAATCTCATTAGTTTCATAACCTGACTTTATTTGTTTTGTCGTTTAAGGTTTTAATCACCATCTACTGGTTGGGTCGTGCTGCCAACGGCTGTACCTCCTACAACGGGCCCACGCTGGACCTGAAAGAGTTTGAAGGCCTGCTGTCACAGATGCGAAAGGTTTGTTTGTTGAGTGGAATTTGGAAGTCTGGAATGTGAAGAAGTAAGACATTGATACTGGAATGGTTGTGCACTGATGGCATTATTTGTGCTAAGTGTAGGTGAAACCATCTTATCATATAACAGCTGCTGTGATGTTCCATGGTTATGATGGGCTCTAGTTTCATTCACCCTACAGAATCAAACCGGCACAGACGTACAGACACTTGTAAAAACAGCACTTTCACAGCCATGATGTCACTCTCATGCAATTTATTCCATGATGTGACATTTCTCTGCTGTTCTATAAACCTGAGGAATTACTGCCAACTCGGTACAACCACTTTACCAGATGTTCCCACAGTTGAAGCTGACCAAAACAACGCCACGTTTTTATGATACAAAAAAAAAGGAAAAGAAAATCAGGTGCACATATTCAGGATGAAACTGGCATTTACCACTTCATGTGGAATATGTGTTAAATGTGGATATAAATTTAAAATAATTTAAAAAGCAGGGGGAGGCAAGTGAATTTTCAGCTGTAGTTATTCTGCTTAGATTTATGAACCAACGTCACACCCATAGATTGTGGATAAAGGTGGTGAGAACAGGTGGTTTACAGTCTGGACTCATGCTTGTGATTAAAATAAAAATGTGGATTTATAGGGATATATATATGCTCGCTCACCAATCTTACCTACTTAACTCAAACTTCTTTGTGAAAGACAAATTATCGTGTTGGTGTTTTTGGTCAAAAATCACTATCATAGGGCAACTTTGTGATGTCATTGCTTCACCAATGCAAGGTTTAGACAATACGATAAATCACAGACATTATATGGTATTTGGTCCTTCTTGGAAACATAATAAACACTTTGTCAAGGGGGTTTGGGAGTTGCATAACAGATGGTAGCGGGGTCAGGAAGAGGAAGCCTTTTTTGTAGACAGGAAAGGCCTTTCCCCACCTCCCATTAGCTGCAAAGACATGTTTCAGCTGTAGACGGACAAAGGGAGGGGTCACGGGGGTGAGGAGAGAGTGATGAAGAGGGGATGTAGGCAGAAGAACATGCAGAGGATGATTGATAAATGGATGTGGGAAGAATGCGGCGTTACTGTAAGATGTTTCCAGTGAATGTGGGTGGGGAAAACTCAAGTTTAAAGACTTAAGCAACAGTTATTGATTGTACTGAGTAGATTATGCAGAGGGAATTTCCTAATATTTGTTTTTGGTTCACTTTCATCCCAAACATTTTGTCTCTTCTTTACCGTCTCGTTTGTGTAAACATTTAGGAGGCAGAAGAGGCAGAGAGCCCCAAACGCAGCATCCGTGACAGCGGCTACATCGACTGCTGGGACTCCGAGCGCAGCGACTCTCTCTCCCCACCACACCACGGCCGCGAGGACTCGTTTGACAGCCTGGACTCCTTCGGCTCGCGCTCACGACAAACCCCGTCGCCAGACGTCCCGGTCGCCCGCTGCAGCAGCGATGGTAAGAACCGGCACTATTTATATGTTATAAAATATAAGCTTGCAGGTTATATCGCTTCAATAGCCATTGTCATTTCAGTGGCAGCCCTTTGTCTCACGAAAGTAATTCAGTACAGCCTTGTTTGTTTGGGTCAGCTGTGGTGTACAGATAAAGAATATAGATAAATGAGGTGCATTGTCTTATTGTTGGTGCTAATGTGGTTAAAGACTTAAATTCGTCCCCCCATGTTTTTGCAGGACTACACCTTCAGTGTTAGTCAAACGCTATTTGAGAATGGAATGTGAATGATCTCATTGCCCTTTAGAAATCAATTTATGTCCATTGTTTCATTTTAGCTTCAGCCATATGTCTTATGACATTTGATTGAATGAGGTATGTTCTGGGATGTCCTTCTTAAAACTCCTCTGAATGTATTATTTAGAGTGAAATAACGCACCCAAGCACACAAGGTGGGTTTCCACAGTGCTTGAAAAAAACAGAGTGGGAACAGAAAATGAAGTCGCTTTTATGCTTGAGGGAAATGGGAAAAATTGGTGTATCAATAAATGGTAAATGCAAATTTTGAGTGAAACACATTTCACTTCACTGGAAAAATGTTGGGAACGGAGGATTAGAGGAGGTATGTGTGGCCTGATGAGGAAACTACAACATTCCTCTAATTAGTGCATGTGTTTTTTAACTTTATTAATCACTCACATCCATCTTTTAAAAAGCTGCTTGTGTTTATTACATAACTGCATAACTCTTCCTCAGGTCGCTCTTGTCAGGTTTATATGGTTTATAGTTCAGAAAGTGTGTCACATCTGGTTTTGCTATGTCATGTTAACACAACCATCCTGTGACTGTGTCAGGTGACATTAAACACAACAAACACATTGTTTATTTTTTGTTTATTTTTCTCTCCTGGGGATGATTAAGTCTGATTGAAGTGATGAAAGTTGTTGAATCCAAAAAAAGGATCTGATTTATAATTGCATGTCAGTTTGTTTTCAAACAGACCAAACGGTCTTTATTTCTTATTTATACAACACAGCTGTGGCCTGTGAGGAGAAAAAGCAAATGCTTTGTTATATTAATGTCAATATGTCTCAACTGTGAGATTTTTTTTTTTTTTAATGTTTGGCTGCGTCACCACCTCTTTACTCCCCATTGTATCATAAAACTGACTATGAAAAAATATTAGTAAAAGGGATTCTGCACAATGTGAAATCTTGGTTGCACATTCCATGTTTGTTTCTGTAAAAGGACAATCTTTGTTAGAAGGTCAGAGGTCAGTCACGAACACACCAGCACTTGACGATCAGAGCCATTGTTTCTAATTTAATATATTTAGTACAACATTCCTTTCTCTGCTCATCATCTTCCCTGAGTCTCATCTCTTCCAACAATTAATATCGATGAACCTTTATTCTATATATACGTCTTTATTTTGCGGCCATTTCATTAATTTCTGCATCCTTTTTAATTCATGTGTTTATGTAAAGTATGTATGGACATTTTTTTTCCATACAAAAGCATGTTTTGTTTGTGTGCTGGTTGTCCTGGGTTACAGCTGTATGATGAGTCTTGAAGTGCTGAAATTAAATGAGTGACAGTAAAGAGAAGAGATGAAGAAGGGAGAGAAAGAGGTGTGGTCGTATGAATGGAAGCTTTTTGACTTGTGTTTTCTGTCAGTGGTGATGAAACCTGAATACTTGAGACTTGATGTAATGTTATTGTTGCAACAGTTCAGCTCATACTTGTTTGTGTCGATAGACTTTATGTATGAGCCAGTGTTCAGATATTAGGGCTGTCACTTTTTTCTTAAAAGCAAGTTTTCCTATTCCTTTGAAGATATTCAGCTATTTTTGTCCTCCATTTTCATTGCAAAAAAAAGATAAACACCACAGTCCTGAGAGCAACATAACAACAGGAAGGCAATCAAAATGGATCTGAGGTTAAGCTGCGCTCTCAGCGCCCTCTGATGGATCACATGTTAATTACTTTCAATAGGCTGATCAACTTCTAGGCTGTTTATTTTGAATTTCAGTAGTCTAATCGGGCTCTGTGATTTAAAAATAACAGTACTTCTAACAATATATTTGTGTTCAAAAGCAGAAATCAATGTATGACATTATCACTATAAAAATCTACACCAACGATTAGATTTTTTTTAGCACTAATCTGAAACCCCAAACAATGAAGTTGACTTTTACCTTCTTTTTCATGCTCTATTCCTGAGTCATGTGCACATAATTATCTACTGTGCACCTCCCACACAACATAAGCCACTTAATTAAGACTTTTCAGTACTGCTACACTTACGGCAAGTCCCTATATTTCTCCCTTAAAATCAATTATTCCTTACATTTGTGTACATTTGGGTTTTAAAGTGGAAGAAATCAATGCACACTTATAGTCTGCACCGATGAACCGTGCAATACGCAACCTCAACAATAAGGTCACATACAATTTGCACAATTTAATGCGTTCAACTGTTGTTTTTTTTAATTAACATAAACCAAAGCGTATAAACATTGTTGCAGCAGCAGTCGTGACAAAACGTAACATACATTTCTTCTCTTAAGTGCATGCTGGGAAAGCGGCGCATCCTGCCCTGGAGCATTTTTGTTTTGTTTGAGGGGAAGTGCAAAGAAAGCTTCTGTTATCTGAATCTTGAGCTGCTGTCAACAGTCCAACAAAGAAACCAGTTGTTGGGGAAGTTGATGTTTGATTGCAAAAACACCCCCCAAAACGTATAGGACAATTCACAAGCACATTATGTACATCTCCTCTCATTCTAAAACAGGGACATCAAACTTCTTTTTGACTGATGTTCAGAGGTTAATAAGGATGAAATCATTTCCAGGGTAGCATCTACAGACCAGAAATCAAAGCTGAAAAAAGGCGTTAATGAAAACCTCCTGCTCTTATTGTGCAACCAATAAAACGACTGTGGTCTCTCCACCAACATGTGTAAACCACAACTGATTAGTCATGTTGTGAAGCTCGTGTTTCCATGAGTCAAATGAAGGATATTGCAAACTGATGAAAAAATGAGGAGGGAGAGAGAGAAGTTGCTGGTTTAGAAGAATAAAGAGGCTTGTTAGTCAAAACCTACACCTCTGCCTTGGCGGTTTCAGATTTGCACGCTGGATCATATTTCTAAAATCCTACAGCTAACTTTGCAGTTTGCATATTGTTGTTGTTCAGATCAGACCCTGGAGGGCACAGGTGAGAGAAGTGAGGAAAGCGCAACAATGCATTTATCAACCAATCACAGATGACCACGAATACACCCTGAGGAAGAGTATCAATTTATTAAAATACACTCAAACAGGCTCTTAGGCAGATTTCCCTTTCCCGATTCAGACATGTAAGTTGACTTCCCTCTGACAGCAGTTAGAGTGGAGAAAAAAAAATTAAATTTGATCTGTGAAAGAAATTCAATATTGATGATGTTCTTTTGTTTGTAGATGGATTCTTATAAATCAGGCACTCTGTGCTTCTGGTGCTTGAATAGTAAAAACCCAGCATTGTCCTCTTTCTAACTGGGTTGAATGATACCCACTGTTTGAAAGAATAAGCTTTGTGATAGCACTAAGATAGATCTTCTCAAGGATTTTATAGAATACAATGTAGCAGGTTTTTCACTGACATGGCAAGTAAAATTGTCAGAAATATTATAGTATGAGCACATTTGCTTTTATCATATTATGAAGATGGTATGTCGACTCTAAAAAGTCGGTCTCTTAGAAGAAACACTGAAATAGATAAAACGGGGTCTGCTTTAGGCTTTCTTCGTCTTCACACTCTCAGTAAGATCTACCCTGTGCTTTTATCCCCGGGCTCATCCTCTCATCCCAGGTTTGAGGTGCTTCCCACATCGTGTAAATTCCTTCCTCCAAATCCTTTCTTGCTTTGCCTTCTTCGAGTTTGCTCCCAAACAACAGGCGTCGGTTTGGGTTTCACTCGACTCCATGCTTATACTGTAGATCACAAAGGTCAGCCCCAGTAACAGCTCCCAAAAGTAGAAGTTACTTTTTAACGAGCCTAGCTGTCTTTGATTCAACAGGAATGTAAACTAACCCGGGCTTCTTCAAAGCTCTTCTACACTGCACTGTAGCCCTAGATCAGAAAACAGTGCATCTGTGCTTCATGATGTGCTTAAAAGAATAATTTTGATATGAATAAGACCCAAAGTTTATATTATTTAGAATGTGTCATCACTTTCAGAATTTCTAAGGGAATCACTGTCACTCTTCATTTGTGTTTCTGCTCCAGCCTCTCAGTCACTTTGAAGAATATTGAAGTGCACTCCACAGTTTTGACTTTTCCTTTACCATGACTGGATGTTGACGATTATTGATGTAAATAACAGTCTTTGAAGCTCCGGTACAGTATATGGCACTGACCCACGATAAAAGTTCAGACTTCAGTGTTACCATGTGTGCGATGAGACGCAGATCACCCCCTCATAGTCGTGTTGTTCTTTGAAGATGAATGGACTCCGATGGCAAAGTCACTCATGTTTCCAACTGATGGGTAAAGAGTCATAATTGAGCCTCAAGGCCTTTTTTGGGACCTTGTTTTTTTCAATTCTATTCATAGAAAAATAGGATTTCACGAGTTCAAAATGTGACGTTTATTTCCACTGATAGCTCCGGTTGCGTCCACATGTATCTCTTCTAATCCAGTGGAAAGTTTTTTTAGTTTGATCTGGTTGGGAAACATAGAAATTGAGTCATACATTTATCGGCCATAAATTGAGTACACATGCATCTGTGGGGTGGGGAATTCCAGTAGCACATGTGTGGAACATCAAGGAAGGCCTTTGGTATAGCTGCAGGTGTCTGTTTCTTCACTTTGACGTTACTGAATCTGGAATAGAATGAATTAGAACAGTGAACAATCATTTCCACCTAAATTATGGTGGAAATGATTGTTCAATCCCTGGAATTATAAACATGCAATCTGCTCTTTGAACCTCAGCTTCCCTTTTATTTTTGTTTATACTCTCAACATCTTGCAGAGGAATTTAAGACTTAAAGGCAGGAAAATAAGTCCTTGAGCGATGCACTCCTGCAGAGCCAGGTGTTTGCACTGACATTAAAGTTCCAACAACGTCTTTTAAAATCTGACACAGACAGACGCCGTGGCATCCTAAGTGAATTGTTTCCGAACTGCAGGCTAGAATTTAGTCAGGGCGAGCCGCACAATACACATTTACTAATGATTTATGTTACTTGCTTTGTCTAAGAAAGAAAAAATCAGGCCTTCAACCTGTTTTGGGTTGATTTATGTTCAACCACTGGAATGCACCACATCTAATAACACTGTAACCGCTCTATAATGTTTTGTAGACCTGCATGACGTAACAGCCTGGGGATGAATTCTGTAGGATTTCAGTGAAATCGAAGTGTTTCCACAACTACAACCAAATGTTTCTCTGCTCTGTTTGTATTTGTCTTTATCTCTTTGTTTCACTCCCTCCATTACTTTTTTGCATCTGTCTGTCTCTCTGATAATGACTTGGATGGTTCTTTGCACTCAGGTAGTCTTAAAAGGGAATCATAGACATTTTCAAAAGACATTATCATTCACAAAACATTAGCGAACATTAGAGACTCTGTTGCCTTTACTTACGTAGTATATCTAACCTGTGTAGTCGGGTTAATTGCCATATATATACGTTTTATTAAATAATTAACATTCACCTGGTAGCTATCATGTGTTTAGCAGCAGCTCTTCATATTATGAACCTGTCTTCTTGCAACTGCTGCTTCTTTATGAGTTGTGCGTCACCTTAAGGTTGTTTTCCAGTAATCATAGCTTGTTTGTCGTAGCGTCAAGCTGAAGAAAATCAATGGATCAGGCAGCAGTGCCCCTGAATTACACCTCTTTGATGCTTTTAAATTGCAGGTGTATTTAATATTAAGCTTTTAGTCTGTGGCCTTTTTGTCAGAGCAGATAGAAGCAAAATCTCTTTCGAGGTGTTTAACTAATCATTAGCTGCATATCATCGATCGATTAATTGGCTCTGAGAGGAAGTTTTACAACATTTTGGCATCGGCACACCTACCTCTGATGGCAGGCAATGGCCTCCATCCGTCATGTGGACGTCACCACTCTGCATGATCTGGCTAGAAGCACATGTAGTACTAATTATGCTCATTTAAAGGCCACTTTTGTTGTGTGTGTGAATTTCTCCCAATGATTGATAACAAAAAAACTGTATAAAGATTTTATGAAACAAAACAACACAGATTTCTCTATGAAAGATCCACTGCTGGATCTATGAAAGATCCACTGCATGAGAGCGAGTGTGAGCAATATGGAGTCCACAGCATGTTGAGCTTAGCGATGCATTCAATGAAACTTGGGAATTTCATCATGTTTGCATACAAGCATGCAGTCCACTAAAGAAACACAATTGGAGAATGGAAATATACTTATTTTTTACTTCAGTGCTATAATTTATAAAACAGTCTTCATATATTATTGTAATGATGACTACTGTATTTGCAAATTTTCTTTAACATCATTATACTGGAATTTTTTTATTGTCTGATGCTATTTTATAAGGGGGTTACGGGCTATCGGGCAATTGATATACTAATAGCTATTTTGTGCTGCTATCATTGTTCTATCAGCCTTTTAAAAATTAATTACCAGTCAACCACTAATATGTACATGAGCTTATGTAAACTGTACAGTCACTTGAGTCAAAGGGTTAAGCCAACACTTGCGCTTGAGCTTGCAATCAAATCAGCTACACAGTGACCCATCAATGATGTGAACACTAATGTCATTGTGAGGCCATTAATTAATTCGCTGCTTCATCCCCTCTCCCCCTCCGAACAGGTCGTGGCAGCGACTCGGAATCCGACGGTCCCAACCTCCGAAAGATGCCCGACATCCGCAAAGACGACATGCTGGCACGTCGGACGTCCGTTAGCGAGCCGCGGACCGCTATGCCCTTCAACCAGTACCTGCCCAACAAGAGCAACCAGAGTGGATACATGCCCACGCCGCTGCGCAAAAAGAAAAATGACAAAGAGGACGGAGGACGCAAGAGCTGGAGTACTGCCACGTCGCCTATAGGGGGAGACAGACCTTTCAGGTGAGTGTGACTGCAATGAGAAATGCTTTAAAATTATTATGTAAAGCAAGGTCAGTGTAGTTATTTATGTGGTGATTAAACAAAGTGTGGGAAGTTTTATTTAATTTTATTTTAAGTGATGACCCCACTGTTCTGATGATATACTTAAATTCATTTTAAGTCATTTTTTGTGGAAATTATCTCACTACCCTTGCCACCAAAAATGACAAAATTAGATTAGTTTATTTATCAGGATTTCCATTAGCTATGCCCTAATGCACGGGAAGAGTTTTCTGGGTTCCACTTAAAATCGTACATTCACAAACTTTCTATACGGGGACACTTTATTTATTTTGTTTTGTGTTTTCCCACATTTTTTAATATACTTTTTCAAGGTGCAGCTGTCTGGAATAAAAACCATCAGTGTTTGATTATTTTTCTTTCCAGTATTGTAGAGAAGGGCATGGCTGATGGAGGCCATATGTGTGTTTTCATTTGCTTCTGACTCTGATTGAACCAAAGTGTGAAAATCCCCACACATTCAAAAATGAGACAGTTAAACTTAAACGTCTTTGTGGTATATGTTGGTTTGGCATGTCATGTGTGCAAGAGTGCTGGGATTCTATATGAAGCATTTGATTTGGAGTGAAACTCCCTGTGGACGTTTCAGATTTCTGCTGGATCAGATGATTTCCATAATGCTGCTTTGATCAGCTGTTGCGTCAGTGGTTGCACCGTTTGTCTTGGGTGCGACTAGTTTAAGGGAGAGCTGGGACTTAAGCGGGCTGATGTTTTGTGGTTTGGATAATGTATTTCAGGACAGCAGGAGAAACGCTGTGAGTAGGTGGAAATACAGTAGGGAATCAGTGTGCTGCTTTCATTTCCCCCATTGTTGAATTCATCAATCATAAGTTACATCAAAATGCACATGTAAATTCATATTGTATGTATTATTTTCCCTTTTTTTTCTCTTTTTTCCCTCATTCTCCATTTTCTCCCTGTACATTTGACTGTTGTTTCCCCTTTTGCCTCCTTTTTCCTCATGTGAACCCACTCATCCATCACCTTATCTGTGTGTTTCCCCACATCGCGTGACTGTCTTGTCGTTGCTAATCCCAATCCACTGTAATTACACCTTCCTATCCGTTGTGTTCTGTGTGTGAATATGTGGCGTAACAGTCCAAATGGCAACCCTAGGATAGACACCCAAACTCCACACTCCACCCTGCCCCCTGAACCTCACACACAGATTCATGTGGACCATCAGAGAGTAGAGGATGAGGAGGAAGGGGAGCTTACTGCATCCACACCTTGCACTGAAATCCGTTCTGCGAGCAGGAGGAACAGTGAGCCTCTGCACTGTAGCCTCCTCCAGCCCCACGCAGAGCCTCACACGGAGACTCACCTGACAGTCACATCAGAGTACAGGTCTTTACCTTCACTTCTTTTCTTTTTTTTCCCCCGTTCCCAAATACCAGCAATCTATAGGTATATAACACTCATACTGTAGTTTCTCTAATTCAAAACCTGTCATTTACTGTGTTTTATGGCTGCAGAGGAAGCAAAAAATAATGGCCTCTCTGAGGCCATCGCTTTGCACCAAAAGAACCTCGTACATCAGTTTCTGTGTGAAACTTTTTCATCAGGACTGATTATCTGGCAGAAAACATTTCTAATTTCAGCATCTGGTGTTTTTCATGCGACCTCCTTTTATTCTTTGGTGCCGTCATTTCCAGATCATTACTTCCACTGCTATTCTTACCCTGAGCAGGATAACAGGGAATCGGCAAGAGGAACACATTGTTTATTATACAAGGTCTTAACCCAGCAGGTCTGGCCATAGCCACACATTCTACACTAGTGGTCAGGCAACAAGGTGAGGATTATTAGCTGTCAGGATGCAGTGAGATGTGCGATTGCGAGTTTCTTCTTCAAAAGCGTGTCAGTTTTTAGTGTTTTAGTGTTTTTCAGGCAGATGTTTCATTCACGGTGCTATTATTGAGCTGTTACAGTCACGCACCAGCTTTTCCAGCAGTTTCCAGCATTTTTCTGGCACTGATGTGAAAGACATTGACTGGATTGTCAGCATTTCAATACAGTGAAGGGATCCTCAGTGGAAATCCGACTTTAAATCTTCTTTTTAAATGTGTGCCAAGGAACACATGGGATTTCTAGGATGCTTGTGAATGGGCTACATTACTCAATAACATGTTCAGCAGGGAAACTACGGTGGAATTTGTGTGTAGTCATGATAAAAAAAAAAAAAACATTTTCTCACGTCAGTGTATTACATTTCATGTATCATCACATTATTTTTTATGAGAAAAACATGCTGAGATGTTTATTTCAGTTTATTTTTATGGAAGAGTGGAGCTTACTGTATATCCAGCCCTTTTATTAGCCGCAAACCTTTATGATCCTTAGCAGAAAGGCCAGACATTTGTGGGTAATATTTCTCATTAGCTGACCACACATTTAGCGTAAAAGACACATTCAGTTCAGTTGATAAAATCAAAAATCAAGAAAAACAAAAGGTAACCGCGGAAACGCAATTGATAGCTTTGTACTTCCCGTTTTTATTTGCACTTGACCTTTTCCCCCTCACAATTGCTGCCAAAAATTCCTCAGACCTCCATACACAAACAAACACATTCACACACACATACAGTAAAAACCGCTGAGAACATGAATAGGCCGATCCACCCTCAGGATGTAAGGAAATGAGACCTTGTTCCTTTCCTGACCCTGAGCAGGCTGGAAATGAAGCCTAGCCCCTTAACCGTCGGCAGCTGGCCAGTCTCTCTCTCCCTACCACACATTCTGGCAGTGTGCAGTCCAATAATAAGCTTCACTAGCTGTTCATCAAATGTTGACAAAGAAAAGATAATTTTGTGATATTCTTCCTTTTATTTTTTGGCTTTGTGGCTCCAATTTGCTTTCACATCAGTCTGCTATGACTGCTTTGTGAGCAAGAGGCTCTCTGATGATTGGTGATGATAACCACACTGCAGTATGTTTTTAGTTTGCTTTGCTCCCCACAGCAGTCCAGCTCGCTCCTGCTCGGAGGAACTCTTCCGTCGCTCGCCAACAAATCTGACAGGAAACGGAAATGCCATGGCAGCGTTGGGAGGGACGCCAGAGAGGGAGGAGTTTAGAGTGAGGATGGTAGTCGCTGGCACGCCACCTGTCGCAGACTTAGACCAAGAGGAGAAGCAGGTGTGTCGACTGCTGGCCTCTCCTAAACGCATTGCCACCCTGAGTCCCTCCCACCTGCTTTCAGTGCCCGCTGCCATGGCAACGACCTCAAAAGAAACAGCCAGTACAGGCAGATGCAGGGGCAGGGCACTGAGTGAAAGTGACGACCCGCAAGGAGGGATGTCTTGGTTGGACAGCAATCTTCCAGCAACGTGAGCCCCGTCCAGCAACTACACTACATTTTTAATGAAAACAACTAAATCGAACTAAATCTAAACAAATTAACTGCAAGGAAACTCAGTTTCCCATGATTCCTTTGCATAAGCCATCCAAGCATGTGACGTTGACCAATGGCAGCAGCAATGTTACTACGAGCACGGATGACTTAACTATCTAAGGATCGCATGAATGCAAAGTCATTATTTTTAATTGTTAAAAGAAAAAATGCATGGAAACTCTGAAAACATGTATTTTTCTCCACTGTCTTGCTATTTATTTATTTTGCTTTTAAGACATTTGGAAATTAAAAAAGTTTGAGGATGTACTTTTTCATTAACTATGCATGGACTTGGATGGAAACCTTTTGATGTTTTCATGAGACACAGTTGGAGGATAATTCCCACTGATGTTCAATTAAAGTTCATCTAAAGAGAAGATAATAAAAAAGAAAATGGGTGTAATTCTTCTAATTTTAAAATGCATATAAATGCAAGTGGTCCATTGTTGGTCTTTTTCTGTAAGACAGCGAATTTAGGAAGTAATTCATCAGTAATTCCGCAATAACAACATAAAAAATAACATGATTTAAATATGTTGACACTGTGCAGTATCTGATCTTTGAGGGGAGACTTTGACCAGTCACAGTTTGCCTACTGCAGCTTTAATGCATCGCAGACAGCCATCCTCTTACAGTGGAGCACATATAGAATACTGTAAGGCAGCCGTCCTGAGCCACCTTCAAATTTAAGCTCAGTCTTCTCTTGTGGTGACCAACCATGGACCACACTTTGTCTCACACCCATGTGACGTCACAGAGACAACACACATATTTGTGGGTTCAGGCCTGAACCCACAAATATGTGATGGTCACACAAAGGAGCAGATGTTGCTCTTGTGTCGTCTAATGAATGATGCATGTGCTTATTTTTTAAAATATTTTACTACAGTTCAGATGATTGCATATATATATATATAATATATACATCTGTTGTATGCCAGCAGTGTTTTGTTTCTTTTGTTGTGTTTTTTTGGGATGTATGCAGTGCTGCAGTAAATGGCCTCTGCTCAGTCATAGCTGTGTTTTGGATAAGACTGCCCCCTTGTGCTTGGTTTGAGACTCGTATAAACCGACAAGTCCATCTGCCTCCTCGCACACACACACAGACTTCAAGTATTTGAAATCATATCATGACGTTCATCAAAAGCTGAAAATCATGTATTACATGGCTGTGTGTAACATTCAGGAGTGAAGTTTGTCTCATTTGTGTTCATTTGTGACCTCACCATCTCTCTCTAACTCTCTGCTCTCCGTAGATTCAGCCGCACAGATAGTGTGTCAGACGATTCACAGTAAGTTGTCTTTTAGTGGCGTCCGGCTGTCTGGCACTGACTGCGCTTATAAAACAAACCCTGTTCGTTAATCTCGTTTTTAATCGTTTTATTTTATTGATTCAAGTGGGGCGAAAAAAAGAAATCTGCTGAACGGGTGAATTCATTTAAAGAGCTTTTTTTGATACGTTTGACAAAATTTCACATGCTGACAAAAGAGTTTTGAGTTGTTTTGGGGTTTTTCTTCAAGGTCCTGTCAGCAAATTACAACTCTTTAATGTTGGAATCAATTTAATCAGTGCTCTAAGTTGGAGCTTTAGTTCCATCAAAAGAGTTGGGATCAATTCAGTTTGTCAAAAGTTGTAATTATGTTCAGTTTGGTCTATGACCTCATTTAAAAAGCTCATATAGATTTTATTTTTTTTACTACTTGAATCACATATCAATTAATAGTTTAATAAAAGTAACCTAAGGCGAAGAGCATGTCTGTCACTCTGCTTTTATGTCCCCAAACTCTCCACTCGATCTAAAGTGTCGTAACAAGACACTTTCAAAGAAAATTATTGGACGCAGCTCTTTCCTCTCAGATTTATTCAGCGCCTGCAGCGGTAGCTGCGGAGGGGAAATGACTAAACTGCGCTGCTGCGACATCACATTAGTGCTTCTGCCAAGCTGCTGCATGTTTCACGTAACACGACCATTTCCGTTTCCCTCCCGACTTCCCATCACTAATGAAACACATACTCGCCGACGACTCCAGGGCATGCGAAAGAACAATGTGGAGGAGCAGGTATTTGTTTAGTATTCAATTTACAGGGTTCAATACACCAATAATATGAATATTGTACTCAATTTTAAACGAGACATTATTCAGATTATGTTTACATGACTTGCCAATTGTTTTTTTAATTGTTTTATTTACATAATGCAAATGACATTGAGTTGCTTCATGTGTTTTTTTTGTTGCATATTTTGGGAAAGAATATTCAGATTAAGGTCAGAAAACCCTGTTTGCATGGCAGTGTATTATTAATCACACACTAGTCTTTGTTTTCTTAATCTTGGATTTTTGCTGTGAAACATTGCCGTAGTTCAATCTCTCTTTTTTGTGGTTGTGTTTAACCAAACAATATCCAAATATTTTTGCTTAATTTTTCTGAATCTAACAATGAGGAAAAAGAATCACGACACCCAATGATCAGTTGAGCTGCATGTTTCTAACTAAGATTGCACTTAAGTGTCTTGTCTGTAATGAATGCTGTAACATGACTCACTTAACTAAGAAATGATCAATGTTAACATTCTGTAACTTGTTTTCTCCACTATGAAAAAAACTATTCAGATTGTTGCCTGCACTGCACTTTAAAATGTGACATGAAAACTTAACCAGTGCACTTCTGTTTGATTTGTGTTGAGGAGCCGGAGATTGGGATGTTGTATTGGATCTAGAATGTGATGGATTAGCATGAGTTTATCTTTACACAGTTTTCATTACTTCTTTAAACCACACACCTCACTGAACTGATTTCTGCTTTCAAGTTATTTTTTTGATGGTTTACAAAAGGAAATCTCAATGTGTTCACAGTTATTTTAACAGTTTTCACAGCTAAGTTGGAAAGTGATTTATCAGTGCCGTTTCTCACCGTAACTAACCTTCTTGTCGTCATTCATATTCTTTGTCTCTTTTTTCCTCTCTCTCTCTCTCTGCCTCCTCCTCAGGAGTGTGAGTATGATCGACATGCGTGGTGAAGAGGAGGCCATCACGCAGCCCCATAATCAGGTGCGTCATGCGCTGATGCACAATCAGTACACCAAGATGAAGGAAGAGGAGGATCACTGGCAGGATGTAAGTGTCTCAGATTTGTCTCATTTGTTTCATCCGTGTGTATTTATTCATTTATTTGCTTTAAGTGTCTTTGTTCCTGCTGTGAGATAACTTTTAGGTCTCATAAAAATCATGTTTCATCTGAACTACGTATTCCTTCCCTCTGCAGTTCATCAGTTTTATGCTTTTTTTTTCTTGATGCCCAAAGGGTGAAAAATGATCTTGCTGTGCTCCACTTATACAACCTAAATCAGTTCACTTGTGCCACAGCTGTTTTTGTAGCGCTCACATCACAACCATCCTTTCTTGCTGTCTTTCTTCTGTATCTTCTGATGCACTGGCAATGGTGTGCTCGTCTGTGTCCAGGACCTGGCGAAGTGGAAAAATCGGAGGAGGAGTGTTTCTCAGGATCTGATCAAGAAGGAGGAGGAGAGGAAGATGATGGAGCAGCTGTTGACTGGAGACACCTGTGTCTCGCAGAGGAGGAGAAGCATCAAGACGTACAGAGAGATTGTGCAGGACAAGTGAGTGGAATCCTGCTTAGAAACCGAGTACAAAGCGATGGCAGCGTAGTTAGAAAAAGTAGATCTGTGTCATGGAAGAGAACTCGATATACAGCCTAATTCTTAGTAGCAGGCACAAGGGTGACAGCGACTCCTCATGGAGTTCAATTAAGTAGGTCTCTCACAGGGGGGAGTGAAACAGGAACTTGAATTTTACAATGAATGAGTGTAGTTGAATAATAGATTGAAGTCCTCATATATTCCATAAACGTTATTCAGTCAAAAGCAACAGGCAGTCCTATCTGCTTGTGAGGCAGTTTGTTGGTAAATAAAGATCCTCTTAACTGGAACTTATCCAGTAGTTTGTCAGAATATGACATCAGACATCTCAAGACAGACCTTTATCCCCTGTGTTCCTTCTCTCCTTGTGTCACCAGAGAGCGTCGCGAGGAGGAGCTGCGTGATGCCTACAGAAGAGCCAGAACCCCAGAGGAGGCGTCAGCCATCCTCCACCGTTATGCCCAGCGCTTCTCCATCAGCGACGCTGTCCTGGAGCGTCTGCAGCTGCCAAAGATCTTGGATCGCAGCATCTCAGCCGACCCCTCCTTCCCCGGCTTACCCTTCCCTCTCTCCCTCTCTGCCTCCCCGACGACCCCAGACCCCTTTGA
Source organism: Microchirus variegatus (assembly GCF_963457635.1). NCBI lineage: Eukaryota > Metazoa > Chordata > Actinopteri > Pleuronectiformes > Soleidae > Microchirus > Microchirus variegatus. The sequence continues at coordinate 9,309,828 of NC_139807.1, read as the reverse complement.
CGAGGACCCCAACGGACCCCTGAGATTTCTGCGGCAGCAGTCCGCTCCACCTCCAAAGTACACGTCCACGCTGGAGGCGCGAATCGAGGAGTTTCCCAAAGATTCGTCCTCGCACCAGCGACCCCAGATTCGCTCCCGCTCGTCTGAGCCACCGTCCACGCACTCTGCTCTGTCGCCTAAGCCAGTGCCTTTGCTGACACCCAAGCCTTACTTTGAGTCCGGAGCAAGAGCGGCTGAGTCGTGGGCCAACAAGGTGAGTTTGACTGTGAACCATTGTGGAATCACCTCATCCTAACATTAACAATGAAACAGTGTGTGTTTTTAGATTAAAACAACTTTTTAATACCATGTGGGTCAGTTTCTTGTCAGATGCCCAGTTGTCATGGTGAAATGTGACCTACTTTAAAAACGTCTAAAATTATCCTGCAGGGTTTCAGTAGCACTGAACAGTACAGTAATAATGAAGAAATAGAGAAAGGTAATATTTTCGTTGCAATATGGAAGTCATTTAAAGTTATATAATATAAAACCATCTTATTTCTATAGAAATCACACAGTAATAGCCTGGAAATATCAATGGGAGATGTGTGTGGGACTTTGAGGAGGATGGATTTTATATTTAATGTAAATATGAAGGCATTACATGAGTGCTAGATTATAGTAATTCTCATTACCAAGCTATTACATTAGAAATATCATATTACTGTGATTTAATCTCCTTATTATAAAACATTACCATGCTTATCCTTTAAGTTAAATTAAACAATTTTGGTACATGTCTTAGGCACGGCTAAGGCCTTGACCACTTTTCTTAAGGCTACTTCCCAGCATTGGTTGGCCTCCTTGCAGGGCTGATGGGTAAATTCCCCTTCATCTCTCTTGGCATTTACATTAGAATGCCACAGAGCCGCTATGGTGATGAGCCAACGGATTTCTCTGGAAAAAAACACGAGTCTTCCTTTTTGCAGAAGAAGCGCGTAATGTTTCAATTTAGCTCAAAGTGCTCGCAAAAGGATCCGTTTCCTTTTCTTCTGGAAAAAAAAACTTCCCAAATGGAAATATTCATAATGAGATCTTATGTTTTGTTGCAGCGGAGAGGGAGGGGCCGGTTATTATCAGACCAAAGGGAGCACAGCGATTTTCTGGAATGTCTTGTCGGGAGTCTGAGCGGAGCCCGGCTTTGAATGGAGCCCTCTGTTCCCTATTGACTTAAGAAGTTGACAAGTAGGAACCTCTCTATGTGAAGTGGGCTCCCAGCAGACAAAGCGGGCCCACACAGGCAGCGAGGGTTAGGATGAGAAGGTGGAGGCAGAGGAGGGGGAGCAGACTGAGAGGCTGCATTCACCCCGACTCCGCCAGTGTGTCTTAAGTTACCGCTCACTATAGGAACTCCTTACATATACAGTAGTACGTCCTTGTCTTTGGGGGCCAGTGTGCTGTTGTGAGCCAGATGAATAGCAAATAACAAACAGAGAGAGATGAGAGGCTGGTAATGGCCATAAATGAGAGCTCTGGCGCTAATGAACTGCTATGTTGGAGCAGGTGTCGGTCAGAATCAATTATGATAATGGACACAGCATATATGGTACAGCCAACTGTTTAGTAACACTTACCAAGATATGCTGCTAATAAACATTACATTATCCGTCAGTGTTGTAGATTTAGTAAGTATTCCTTTAAAGAAATGACATGTTTTTATATTATTTGTTTAAATGGTTATTGTCATAAAATTAGATTCACGTTTGTTTATCTTGTCTGTTGTAAAACAGAAGAAGGATATTTTAATAGCTTTACACATATGGCAATGTACCAATAACAAACAGATTAGATTTTGTACAAATGTATCTAAGACTGATGGTATCAGAATATCAGGAAAAAGTCTGTGTCCAATGATTGGGTTACTCCCTGTTCTCTAAATCATCTTTTTGACTTATTTCTGGACTTATTTTAAAATACATGAACTCGTACTGCAACACAGTGTAGGCTTGCTGAACAGCAGTGCCCTCTGTAGGCTCAAATTGCAATTACTTGTGAGAGCTGTTGAATGGTTCGCATGAACAAAAAATAAAACCTGTTACTGATTCGAACTGAACTGAAATGATACAAATACTTTACAGGCTTTATAGGTTTTGTTGTAATGGAACAGAACAAAATTATTGATAATTTAAAACATTTTCTCACTGAATGTTAAAGATATATGCACATTTTTAGATTGAATGGTTATTAATGACTAAAGTACAGTTTGGCATTACATTTGAGCTTGCTTGTGGTTCACAGTATGAGTCTGAATAAGCTGTTTTTAGGTAAAATAGTTGCATTGAGTTTCTTTAAACGGTCCTAGACTAAATTAAAACCAACATCCTCCTCTGATCTACAGGCAGACGGTTTCCTTCGTGTCAACGGAAACATAGGAGGCAGTGACGTCCCCACTTCACCCGAGAGCCGAGGAAGGGAATCTCCTCCTCATTTCGAGGCGTCTCCTTCTTACACCAACAGCACTGTTGACGCTTCCTCTTCAGCAGCAGCAGTGTCTCCTGCTCACCACAGTCCACACGTGTCACCACCAGGAGGAAGTCCAGTGTCGGCAAAGGCCAAAGAGGCACAAGGTGGAACTGAAGTGGCTTCTGAGGATTTCCAAGAGGAGAGAGGCACTGAGCATTCATCGCCTCTCAGTCGTCCAACCTCACTTCCAGCGGTCAGGATTAACACTTACTCTTGATGATAAAGCATTGTAATAGCTATTGTGTGTATAGTGTTTTTCTGCAACTCTTAGCATTTGATATTTTTATATTTGAGTGAAATTTACATTATGCTTTAGTTATTAAATGTATAATGATTCTGTGGCCCATATAGGAACTGCAGAAGCCACAGGAGATATTTTGGAAGGCTGGAAACCAGACGGCAGCAGCTGCTTCACAAGAGAACAGCTCAAATGCTGCATCTCACCCAGCTCCTCATACAGGTGTGACACTCAGTATACTGACGCCTTCTGGTAACCTGTAGAAGCTGCAAACCTTTACTGATCAAGAACTGATGAAATGTGACCTAGAATCTATTTTAAATGTTTTTGTGTGTATTTTCAGAAGCCAAAAAGGAAGAAAGAAAGGTTGAGCCATCAGCTCAAAACCTCTCCAGTCTCGTCCAGTCGGGGGTCATGGCACCACAAAATCAGCCTGTGACATCACAGGTGAGGTTGCCTGAAGAACAGAAGAATAAACTCATCAAGAATCATTATGATGGAAGAAAAGCACACAAACATTTAATATCTGAACCTCTGTGCAGGCGAGTTTCCTCAGTTCCCAGGAGTCAATGAAAAGAGAGAGTGAACGAAGCTCAGCTGCTTCACAGCCGCCACAGGAGATCAAAGCAGGTCAGTGAAGTATTCATGTACACATACTTAAGCAGCAGCTTCTTTTCCATGCACCTCCTCGCTTTTCTTTTTCTCTCTTTTATATTTCTCTTATATATCTTTTTGTTGTTTTTGTTTTTTTAAAGCTTATTTTGACAATTGACTTCAAGTTTTATGTCCCTTAAATTGACACTAAAGTCATATCCTAGACAGGTGCAAATTTTGGATCATCTCTGAAGTCTAGTCTGACTTTTAACTCAATATGAATTATTCTAAATATAAACCAGATGAAAATTAACAAGTGACTCTAATGACCCAGGATAAACAACGCATAATTTACAAGAAGGTAGATTTAAGATAAACAACCTAAAAAGTGATTGACCTCAGTCTGATGGACTTCTCTAATTCTTTCAATGTCCATTCCATCCTCTGGGTTTATCCATAATCACTTCCTTCCCCCTTTCTTTCTTTCCTCTCTCTCTTTTGCCTCCACCTGCATATTTTTTTTATTTCGCCTTAGAGCTTGCAAACTGTGTCAGGTCTCCTCTGGCAACCAGCAACCCTAAGTTACGCTGCGAGTTCTTCGCTGTACCAGGTAAAACCTCTCACTCATCGTTGGAGCTTGTTTTACGTCCGTCCCCCAGGTGCATCGTGTGTGACGGCAGCACCTCAGTCACGTCTTTGTCCACTTTTCTTCAACTCATTTTTGAAATGTCATTAAAAGGATGATCTCTCATATGTTCACTCTCCATCTTAAATGTTTGTTAATGTTTATCTTTTTTTTTTTTACTACAATGAGTCAGAAATCATAAGTTCTATGTGTGACTTTAAAGGTCCAGTGTGTAAGAGTTAGTGACCCCTCCCGGTGGCCTTTACCAAAAAGGATGATTGTGTAGTAGGCATCCACATCAAAATGTCAAATGTAAACCAAGGCCCTACTGCTACCTTTGTATTCTGTTCCTGCCAATAAACCCTCTTAAATGTGACACACTGGACCTTCAAAACTGGCATTACATCTTAAAGCTACACTGTAAGAAAAGATACACCATATCTACTCAATAAAAATGAGGCAACAGATTACAAGCAATATTATTAATTGAATTTCACAATGTTTGGTATTGAGTAAATTTTAATTAAATTAGACCCTTAATAGTTACCCATTTAATATGAGTAGATCTGAATAGAAAACAGTACAGAATTAATTAAAATCTAAACAAACATATTGAGTTGATTTGAAAAAGAGAATGTGTAAATTGTACTAATAAAAATTTATTTAATTCTACATATCAATGATATATAATTGATTAATAATCAACTACATTTATCTGTGCATTAATTTGAATGTATTCAATCCAATCAATTAAATATAAAAAAAATATTTCTTAGGAATAACTAGTCTATAGCCCAGAAAATACAGAACTAAACAAATACTCAAATAACATGTTTATTAACAATTAACAGCTGTCCTATTCTGTCCTATTTCAAACCAGAAATTTGAATAGGACAGAATACTGACTCCAAACTTTTTTGTAAAAACAAAAATAAATTACATTTTACACAGTGATGATGTATTTCCATGCTTGCGCACCTCACAAAGCTACTAAATTGGATTAATAATGATCTTAAAGAAAAATTCTCCAGAAGTGCATGTACCAAAACTATTTGTATGGAGTAAAACACATTTAGAACTAACCACAATAGAAATGGCATTGACATTAGTGGGATAAGTGTACAAATCAGTGCTAATTTACAAACATAGCAGCACTTTCAAATGTGCAAATCGCTAGCTCTGTAGAAGCTGAACATAGCACAACATGTAAACTGCAACTACAGTCTCATTTTCAAGCCAGAAGTTGCTGTGCTGTAGTCTGTAATGCTGCAGAAGATCACCCCTTGTTGTCGCTCTGAATCCAAAGACTTAACACTGCCATCTCATTTGGCTGCACCTAAGGAAAACACACAGTTTTAGATATGAGAAGTGCTTTTCAGCTTCAAATTTCTGCAGATGATAATCATACCCATGTGAAAACTGAAAGCATTTTATTGAAATGAAATTTCCCCAACACCAATATAAACACCAATGTCAACATAACGTGATTTTAACCTATAATTATTATAATATATTTTCCAGTCTAAAACGTTCATGGACTGAAATTGAAAAATTGAAAATTGAAAAAATCTATGCCGTGTTAGGCTCCTCCCCCCTGCTAACGTTTAGTGCTGTGGACCGGACATTACCACACTAAAATTAACAGATTTAAGCATGAAAATAAATATAATTGCGGCTCTAAAACGTAACACTGTTGATAAACTTACTTCACGTGTGTTTAGGTAAGTTGCCTTCACATTTGCAAGTTGCAACACAACAGCGAAACAACAGAGAGTACTTACGTTAGCTGCCCGGGAAAACGAGCCCCACACAGGAAGTAAAGCTAACGGAAGTGCGTCAAGTGCCGTCCGAAATATAAGATGCTCTTTCAGCGATAACTCCCAATATATCTCTTTATGTTAATGTGTCTAACCTTAACATTAAACTCAATGTACTTATTTACGTCATTTTATAAAAACATACTGAGGATATATCAACACGCAAGTGACGTAGGAAGCAAGATAGCAACCATGATAGCGGAATGCTAAGCCGCATCCTTCAAAATAAGTTTGACTTCAATACATGAATTCTTCCTAAATGTATAATGCAGTGTTCATATTATAGCGCAACAAAATCACACTAGGCCTACTGATGTACATTAACATAAAGCCTTGGCAACAGAAGCCAACTTTATGTTGCTGCTGAGTCTCTTTTTCTGTGATAGCTCATTTTATATTGTAATATAGCCTTCATGCGTTCTTCTTACAAGCCAGGTGATAATAAAATAAGTTTTCTTACCTTTGAGCAATGTCGAAGTAGATGAACATTCACTGTCTATGCTCCTCAAATGTCTTGTGGCTAAATGATAGCCTGCTGCATTCAAAAAATGCACACTTTGACAGGAAGTGCTTCTCAATTAAAATTTGCCTGATTACATTAATTTGAATTCACTCAATATTCAGTTTTTTTGGGATTAAGCAAACACAATGCTTATATTTTATTTAACTACAATGGGTGGATTTTATTCCAAATATTTTTATTTGAAATGTAATTAAATATTTGCTTCAAAACCAAAAACACAATTATATTGAATATATTTTACCTGATACATTAATTCAAATCTACATCACCACAGAATCGTTTCTTACAGTGTAAGGTTGGTAAGTGTAGAAAAGCTACAGACTTAAATCTGTCCAATTTACCAACCCATAGCTTTGATTTATTTTTTGTTTCAGTTTGATTGGGAAGAATGAATTTTAAAAAGGCATTTAAAAAAAAAAAAAGGGGGTTCCAAAAATTTGGAACAAAATGGCTATGAATATTGATATCAGTCCAATACTAGATCAGAACTTGGACCAATGAAAATTTATAATTCTATATAATCCACAAATCCTAAAAATGTAAAAATAAAAACAGCATTTTAGCTGAGTTTTTATCGGACTGATATCGGTATTGGAAGAGATTGTTGCATTGGTATCGACCACGGAAATATGATCTCAAGGCATCCCTATAAAAAAAATTAAAAATGATATAACTGTATGATCTGTTTAACTGAAGTTCTTGTCATCAACTGTATGATCATCATGCTTCATATTTGTTGCCTTTTGTTGTCTCTCTTCCTATCTTCTCTTCGTCTTTTGTCCTCCTCAGGTTCTCAAACCACAGCTCAGCATTTCATTATGTGCCCTTATTGAAAATGAATATAAGAGTGTGTTTAAATAGTATTTTTACTGAAGCTGTCTCTTATTGTTTACTTTACAGGAGAGGCAGGAAAAGAACGCAGTGGAAGCGTGAGTAAAATCATTTGTTTTCGATTAAAATGTATCACTCCTCTGGCAAATCCTGCAATGTCCTGCAGTAACTCCTTTAGTCCAGTGTATAAAATGTAGGTCAAATTATTTAAATTATCAGGAGCCATGATTTTGGGCCATCACTTTTTTTTACAATAGCCCGCAATGGACAAACTAAACATTTTTTTGTTCAAGTTTTGATACTAAATGAAGGCGACATAAGTTCTAATTCATATTGGAAGGGAAGGATGAGGTGAGGGAGATTCAGCTGCAACGTGCAACTTCACCAATAATTCTTACTTACTTCACTTTAACTGGAAAAACAATATCATTCTATGATCCTACAGGTTTAACATTTTAAGGGGCTTTGTGAGAGCACAAACGCTTAATGATTCTTTCTTTATCAACACTCATAATCTTGTCTCATATTCAGACAAAGTGGTTTGTTTCATTGACGTCAGAATCACAGAGTCAGGGCTGTGATGTCATCACAGAGCTGTCGATGTAGCATGAACGACCATGACGACGTAGACGGTGGCCGAAACTGCGTCTGTTTTCATTTGAGCTCATCTCTCTCTTTCTCTGTCTACTCTCTATCTAGTAGGAGTCGTTTGGCTAGAATTGGAGTTGTGCTGTTGTGGTAGACCAACTATTCCTGTCTCCTCTCTTCCCTTCTTCTTTTCCTTTGGTGGTCGTGTGTGTGTGTTTCTGGTGTGTGTGCGTGTGAACATGAGCATGTTTATTTTTGAGCTGCGTGTGTGGGGGAGTTATTTTGTGCATGTTGATATATATGTGTGTGTGTGTTTCTTTGTGTGTGTGTTGGGGGTCTTATCAGGTGTCAGTGCCGGTGTTGCCTCAGACCAGGCGGGCCGACCGCTGGTCTTGGGACCCGGATGAGGAGCGAAAGCGTCAGGAAAGGTGGCAGCAAGAGCAGGAGCGCATGCTGCAGGTACACAGTTCACATCACAGGGTGAAGCATGGCGCATGAGTCTGCTGCGAGGTTACGAGTTGAACGGGGTAGAGCAAGGCACTAGCACTGTGGGGATTTGATGCTGAAGTGACTTATGACTCTTGCATCGTAGCAACTAAAGATAATTGGTTTAATAATCGATGTCATAATGAAATAAAGGGCAAAATATTTGGCACCACACATTTGGAACTGAGTGGAAAAGTATTTTAACAGTGCTGAGTATATTATGAAAACACAGCCTCTCTAAATGCAACACAGATACACTCGCACATGCATGTTAAACACCATACAGAGGAGGTTTGATACCCAGTCGAGTCACAAAATTAAAGTTTTTTTGTTTTTTTTAATACGCAGCCCCCAAAAACACAGAGCTATCTGACCTGCTGCTCATCTTATAGTCAAAATGATCCACATTTCATTGCTTTCTTGCAAAGCTTCCCATCGTATGCGTCTTTGCGTTGAGCACATTGTCCCCTGAAAACACATCCCTACTACTCCAGTACACACTTCAACCACTAGAGGGGAATGTTGTGCAGTGGAAGAACCTCTAGTTGTTTTTTTATTTTTTTCTCCCCTGTCTCCATCTGATGCTAAATCACACACATACAGACGAGGAATCTGTCCCATGTCGCTGCTGTTGCTGCTGCCCAAATCACCCTCTCTCTCCTCAGCCAATCAGAGGTGCATCTCAGGTCCACAGCACTTAATGGATCCATTTATGACAAACTCCGCTCCTCTGCAGCATCTTGATAAATGGTCCCGGGATAGAACAGTGATGGGGAAAAGTTGTTGCAGTTGGCTGTTTGAGATGAGATGCACTAGAATGGATGAATGTCTGGCGCATTAATGTGCTTGTTCCCTGTTTTACAACACGCTGTCTCTGTGCTTGCTCTGTCATCTGTCCTGCCAGTTTACTTTCACTTTAATTCATTTATCTTTGATTTTTTTTTTGTCCTCTTCTCAGGGTTCATACACAACTGTGGCGAAAGAAAAACAAATCTTATCAGATGTGTAAGATAATTTTGAAACACATATACCCTTTATTCTATGAAGTAACCACCTAAAGGAAATTTAAAGATTGTGAATTGTGTTGGAACCCTGTGCCCAACAGTCTCTGCATGATCTGTTAGCCTTTTGCCTCCTTCTCGTCGCGTTTGTTTGCTTTTTATCCCCCAATAAGCATTTGTGTTTAGCCATAACAGAGAAACCACAAGCCTTTGCACTCAGTTTATACTCAGAAAACACATTAAAAGCATCTCTCATAGAATCTGATGTAGCCTGGTAATGGGTTTTAGCTCTGATGTAGTCTGGTTGTGGGATTTTAACAAAGCCTAAGAGTGAAGCCTTGTAAAATCCTCCCAAAGCCACTTTTGTTGCCTGCAATATCTGCAGATCATCTCTGCAAATAACATTCACCTGCAGGCACTTTAGTTTTCCTTCCTCCCTGTTGAGGCTCTGGCTGCATGTCATGTGTCTGTCGTCATGGTAACAGGAGAAGTACCGGCGCGAGCAGGAGAAGCTGAAGGAAGAGTGGGAGAAAGCGCAAAGGGAGGTGGCGGAGGAGGAGAAGAAGTTCCATGAGGAGGTGTGTGTTTGTGGCATTAATGTACAATACAGGAGTTTTTTGAATAAAGCTTGATGAAATAAAACGACTAACTTGATAGACTTGTAAGTTAAGTCACATGTGTATCTCCCATCAAACAGGAGCGTAGGATACTGGAGGAGACCGTGGCGCCTCTCACTCCTCGCTCCTCGGCTCTGCCGTCCCCCAGCCGCGGGGAGCTCTCCTCCACTGCCGAGCCCCACGACACCATCGTCCGTTCTCTGGCCGACTGGGAACGCAAACAGGAACTACTGGAGAGGCAGTCGGTGAATAACTGCTCGATTTTCGATTTTCCTTTTGATACATTTATGATTCTCTGTAAATTCATCTAACTTTTACCTGTGTCTCGTTGCCTGGTGCAGAGGGGGAGTGTGGAGAGCGTGGAGGGCAAACGGAGGGAGAACGACAGAACCAGTGACATCAGCACTGCTGATGACAGCATGAAAACAGGCAGAAGGTTGGCAAACTCTGCAGTCGATCAGTAAATGTTGCATATTTACTAGTTTAACAACACGTTCTCTGACACAGTGGCACTCCCACACTAAAACATGATCTCTACTGATTATGTTTTTATCCAGCCATTAGATAATAGAAGATACATGTTATTATCAGCCTTACGAGAATCTAGTTAGTAAAGTGTGTCAAAGACACTGACAAATGATGACAAACGCATTGTCTCTCCTCAGCTTAGTGAGTCAGAGCAGCAGTCAGCAGGAAACACTGGGTCACAGTCTGCAGAATGGCCAAAAAGCTCCTCACATGAACCCCTCTACTCCAGTGAAGAAACATCAAGATCTGACAGAGGACGGCAACAAGGCCGGCCGACCTGCAGGAGAGAGGAGGTGTGTGTTGGTGTGTGTGTGTGTGTGTGTGTGTTAGAGGAAAATTATTAATCAGCCATTTTAAAATCAGTAATTTACTGAAAAACTGGCATCAAAACATGAGTTTACAGCAGTTTATCTTCAAGATTCAGATTCAAAATTTGAAAGTTTATTGTCGCATGCATAATAAAAACACTGCAGTGCAGACCATGCACTGAAATTCTTAGTTTGTCAGTTTCCTATTGCACAGATCAGTTGTGTAATTCTGTCATTAATTATAGTAAATATTAGACTTGTGCAGGTGTAGTTACTTAATTTATATTGTTGTATTCCTGTCCCGACACAATTTCTGTCCTTAAGTTTTTATTTCATGCATGAAATTCTTTGCCATTTTGCTGTAAGTTATGTTTTATAATTAACAGGATTTTCTTTGCGTCACTGCCCTCCATAAAATTTCAAAAATAATCTGATCAGTAGTTTTTGATTAATGCTGCTGACAGAGATGCATATAAACAAAGACATTGCAATAAAACAAATAATCATTGCTGCAGATAACATTCCCTTGTTTGGCCAGCAGGTGGCATCTTATCCATGTAGTTTTCCCTCATTGTCCAGAATCATAGTATGAAGTGACACTACTCCACAACCAGGAGAAAACAGTGTTTAAAGCATAACTAGAATCATAAATGGTGAGAAAGACGAGATTCTAAAAGAATAAAGTGAGATTGGATTTTGCCCAAACTGCACTGAGTCGATTTCTTAGTTCACCGCTGCTTGGATTGGTTCACGTCTCGACTCCCAGCAGCCAATTGTGTCACTGTATGTATGAGTCACCATCATCATCATCATGTTGCATGTTGCTATCCATTTCCAGGGCTGGTCCCGTTGATAATAACATGAGCCGCAGCTCATCAAAGCCTCCTGCAGCATGTCCACCCACTGCAGACACACTGCCTCCATCACCGAACAGGTACTGCATCACAAACAGACCACGGGGAGACAAGAAGGGAGGAGGAGGAGAGGAGGACTGACTGTTCATTTCTGCATTGTCATTTTCTGCTTTGCTCTCCACTCGTATCATAACATGCACCACAGTAAACACCCACCAACCTTCATGAAGTTTATGTTCATTTAAGAAACTACAAATGTATCATCTTAATCAGCAAGTTGATATCATGACAGCTTTATAAACAACATCAACTGGCTTTTAAACCATTTTGTTAATGTGGAGATGATTAAATATATTATTATATTATTTATTGAATTTTAGTTAAGGTCGACTGAAACTGATCTTTAATCGGTGATGATGATGATGGCAGATATCGGTTGCCAGATTTTGTCAGACATTTTTTTTCTTAAATTAAATTGAACAAGTTAATGCATCATTTACACAAAATGTATTTACTTGAACAAAAGGTGATCAAAAACATCATTTTATCAAATAATCGTTTGGGTGAAATAATTAAGTTTTTTTTTTAGCAGCATTTGTCGTGTTACTGTGAACAAAAATGTGTAAAGCCTCTAAAAGTGTTCTTATGTGATCATCCACTGAAAGTGTGATAATGAGCTAAATATGTTATTTTAAAGTGTTCATCATGTGCATCAATACTATTAGTTATTTCAAACACAAACACACGTTTACTCTAAATATCCACTGTGCCTCTCAAATACAGAAGCTTCAGTGCCTTTTGTTTGTTCTTCCTCTGCAGGTCTGTCAGTGGGAAGAAGCTGTGCTCCAGCTGTGGGCAGCCGTTAGGAAAAGGTGCCGCGATGATCATAGAAACTCTCAGCCTCTACTTCCACATTCAATGCTTTAAGGTGGGTGACAAAAACAAAAATGAATGCTGGAAAACGTCTGGAGTATTGTGTTCAGATATTTTCCAGACATTGTGTTCCGAACACAGTTGAGAGATTGTCTTGAGTCACGTGTCCACAGCAGCAGCAGCAGGATCATGTCCAGGAACATGCAGGCGAGGGGAGGTGCCAGGCTGGAGTCTGCAGGAGGCAGTGCGTTCACTCGTTGTAGATGAATATCTCTTCCTGCTCTGTTCTCACATGGACTCTTTCTGACTTTATCAGAAATGTGACCATGCAGGGAGCTGGCGGGAGGATTTCCGGTTAATGTCCGGACAGGATTTTCTGTCGCATAGATCCGATCTGAATATGATTTTCAACAGAGTGAGAGAGTTCAAACCTTAAGCCTTTTTTTAATGTTATATATGATGCAGAAAATAACATTTGAATTTTGAATCAAATGTCTGCATATCAACATTTTTGAGGTTCATTGTTACTCTTGGTCTTGAGCTTTGTTTGCTTTATATTCACCAGTTGAATTTACTTCAGTCTGAAGTTAACTCCACAATATAAGATTAACATCTTATTTTATTTTTAAACATAAATATTCTATGATTATTTAAAACTCGATTACAAGACTGTTCATTAAAAACCTTTATACCTTTATTTTTAAGATCTCTCACCTCCTCCTGTAATACCAACACAGCCCACCAGAGGGCTTTAGCTCACATTTCTGTAATAACTGTATTAGCTACATTAAAAAGTCCTTATAAGAATGTTCATATGTGAGAAGTCTTAGTCTGCATCATAATAGCTTCAAAAATGTTTTATCAGATATTGGCAAGCCCGTAAAAAGATACCTGATTATTAATGATTAAAACGGTAAGATTAATAATCTGCTTCCTGCTGCTGTTGCTGAAAACATGGATACTTCTATACCACATTTCCATGTCTGATACAGATAGTGATATCACAGTAGTTGTGAGTCATTGTCTGGTACTGATGTGAGAATTATACAAAATGAAACACGTCTGTTTTGCTTTTTCTTTTTCTTTCATCTTAAAATAAATGAAAGTTTTAGCTCACATTACTTTTTTTGGTGTCTTAAGCTGAACCATGTATGTAATATTTAGTTTTCGTAAGATTATATTGGATTTTCTTTCTCTGATATCGGATCCACTAACCCTAACCCTTTGACCCATGGATCATAAAAGCTCATATCTTGATAAAAACGATTTACCGGCACACTAAATATGCAGCTGAAAATAGTCCAGAACAAATGTTTCTTTTTTTACTTGACACACACGACACGATACAGTTATACAAGATATTTATTGTCAAATGCATATTAAAAACAACTCTTGCTTCAAATCCTAAATAATGAATTAGAAACCTGAGTGATGTTAAAATGTAGATTTATGTTTGTCATCCTTGCTTCTTTTTTTGTTAAAAAATAAAGATGTACCTTCAGTAACAACATATTTAAAACCTCTGTTTCTGTGTCTTCAGTGTGGCGTGTGTAAGGGACAGTTAGGAGACACAACCACAGGAACCGACGTCCGAATCCGAAACGGCCTCCTCAACTGCCAGCAGTGCTACATCCGCTCCCGCTGTGAGTTCCCTCCTCCTCCTCCTTCCCTCTCTTCCTTCCCCTCCCACACGTTCCTTTCCTCTTTCCCTTACATCTCTGTGCATCCATCAAAAGCATATATGAATTATGAATGTGGTTAAACTCTGTCAGCGGGTGACGAGGAAAATCAACCGCTATCGGGGGGGAAACGGCAAAAACACAAGCAGCGGGAATAAATATGAACGTCTTCCTTTTCACATAAAACCCATAAATCATTCTTGGTAATTAGAAATAACACAAGTGTTTCTTAATGTCTGGCCTTTTTTAATGAATAAATGTGTTTTTCAGACACAGAAAGGACACAAACGGAGCAAAAAAACATTGGTTGATTAATTATTTTTTAAGTAAACGTGGCACCTTTTTTAAAGATTAAATATAAGGTGCGTTTCAATGGTTTAATGCTTAATTGCAGTCCTGCTGTGAGGCTGATGAGGCCAGGATTTTTTTAATATGAAATATTTTCTAGCAGCGCTGCTTTAATAAAGACGCGTTAAGATGGAGGAAGAGGATGACTGTAATTTTCCATCCTTTTCTCCCTTCACTGCACAGAAGCTTCCCGTATCATCTGTGGATCGGGAAAACCACAAAATCAAATCAGAGGGGCGATTCAATGAAAAGGCACTTGACTCATTGTCTCCCAATTCTGATTCAAAATCAGTGTAAACCTGAGAAAATAATGGTGATTTCTGGTCTTTTTTTTACTTCTTCTTTGTGTGTGTTTTTTCCCCTTTCAAGCTGCTGGGCAGCCCACCACGTTGTGACGCTCTACAGAACAAAAAAAAGCACAAGGTTCAATCCAGTCCCTGTTTTTAACACAATTACCTGCACATCACACCGAGACTCATCACGTGGCCAAATGGGAGCGAAAGGTTCCATACGAACAAAACATCCAAACACAAATATGTGAGCGGAAATCTGGATTTGATTGCTTTTTCCCCGTGCCGTCACCGACTCACTGTTTCATCACGCAGCACGAAAGAGCGAGATAAAAAAAAGGGGGGAGAAGAAGAGAGAGACTGTTGTGAGGGGCGGCGGCGGCGGCCATGTTGAAGAGAAAACACACGGTCACAGATTCACTTCAAACAAACACACGGACGCTCTGAGGTGAATGCTCTTGTTCACGTCTCACTTAAGTAGAATCAGATTCTGCTTTTGTCCTGGATGGAAAAAGAAAAGGTTGATGAAAAGCACTTGGTTCCATATGATGGAAAAAACAAATTTTTCTTAATTTTTTGGGGGGATGATAAGAATCCAGGCTGGATCTGAATATTAACATGAATTTGATGCATCTGCAGAATATTTTTTTAAACATTACACATTTTTAAGAAGTGAAACAAAGGTCACTATAAACCCAACAACAGGATGTCACTATGTTTTTAATCATTTGGCCCAAACAATGATCTCTTTACATGTTCTGTGCTCAGAATGACATAATCTTATCTAATCTAATCCAAACACACATTATGGATGTAGTTCATCACTGGGGGCAATAACAGCTGTGGGGTCGCAGAAGGTTGTTCCTCGGTCAGGACTTTAATGTGCCTTAAGAAAGAAAGACAGCAAGGTGATGCAGGAGAACGGATAAAACACCAGCTGCTCTGTGGTGTTTTCCGATTATTTTGATCTTTAAATTTAGGCAGCGATGGAAGGAGGGAGGGAGGGACTTTGGCCAAAATTTGAAGATGGACAAACTGCAGCCCCTTCCTTACATCACACTTCGTAACTGTTTATTTTCACATTAATGTCGTTTTAAATTTTCCGTTTGTTCCCCTGTGATTTGCAGTGATCAATGCAAGCACAGGAAAGCAACTGTTGTATATCTGGGAGAACACAGTACATATATAATATATATATATTAATATTGTATATATACTGCAGGGGAACCATTGATTTTATTTTGAATGTTTTGCTCTAGAGCGAATATATATATATATATACACACATATATATATATATGTATATATACTTCTGTATGATATTGAGGTAATTTTTATAATTGCTCAGCAGTAGTATACATTCATAGAAAACATTTATAAATCACTTTAAAAACATCTGTAGTGAAACACATGGACACACAAACCAGCAGCAGTCGCACCTCAGTTGCCACCGGCTGGATATTTTTGAGTCAGTTGCTTCTTTTCATTTTTATGACCTCGTATGGAAAAAGAGCTCAGTTATGTATCTGTGAATGTTTATTATTATTATTATTATTATTATGTTTAATGCACGTTTTTAAGCCTAAAACCAAATTATTTGCTGTACAAAAAAAAAAAGAAGCAAACTAGCAGCCTCCTCCTCGTCCTCCTCCTCCACCTGTAGCCGAGCTTCTCCGGGTTCATCGCGCTCTGATCTGCAGTATTTTTTAAGCTTCTGTTCCGAATGTGTATTTCATTATTATTCTTTTTTTCTTTTTTTCTTAAAATTCTCATTTAGTTGATGAATAAATGTCGGCTGAGTCTCTTATAGCGGGATCTTTGAGACGGAACTCTTATATTCAGACGTCAGTCTTCTTTAGCTGGGGAATGGAAAACCTTTTCACGTCTGTGTATTTATTGTAATATTCACCTGAACACTATCCCAAGATATATATAGGTTAATTTGATGTTAAAATGCAATGGCATTTATAGCATATACCGTATGTTTATAAATAAAATGTGATCAATTTAAAATTTGCCTCTGTCCGTGTTTTTTTTTTTAAAGCCTGACGGATATATAGTGTTAATTTGATAATTATGAGGTTCAGGTTTAGCAATTTCTGCCAAAGGTGGTACTTAATTGACAATCTAGATAAAGTTGAACATGTGTTTACTAGAATCCTTACAGATTTAAAATCTGTGAAAATATATAAGTGCAAACTGAGGCCCATTTTAAATTTCAATATCATCCAAATAAAAAGAATTGTGATTATGAACTGCCCCAACATCTTGCTCTTCAGGCAAGAACACACATTTTGTTCATTGACTCTTAAAAAGGTAAAATCTTAATATATTTTTTTATATTACTTTTTGTGTAAATGAAGATTTAATTAAGAATCACAATTGTCAATATGGTATTTTGTCACTCTAGTATAATTATGTTGTTTTTCTTTAAATCTATTCTCCATTGTTGCACTTTTGTTGCGGATTTGTTGATGTTAAATGTGTTAAAATGCATATTTTGTATGTGTATTATATATATATATTATATAAATACACTTTCTGTACCCGTTCACACCCACTGTTGATAATCTAGCAGATTAACACACTGTGTTTAAATAGGTGCAGAGTAAATGTATACTTCTATTTGAGAAAAAGTAAATCATTGGGGTGATTGGTGCGGCGCTGTCCATGGTGCTGAAATCTCAGGCCTTGTCAATCAAACTGGTAATTAAGCAAAAAAAGTTTTTTTGGGATTTTAAAAACGGAAGATTATATAAACCTGCTATATCTATTAGGGGATTAAAAACGAATAATTGTGTTGTTTTACCCCCAAAAAAGAAAAAACATGACAAAAATGATCTTGGGCTATTATTTTTTTTTTTTTATCATCAACAACCATTTCAATGGTACACCTGGAAAACTATGTGCACATGTAGAAATATTTCCTTCTTAAATATAAGCATTCATTACCTACATATAAATAACTTTCAGATCCTGGACAAAAACATGTTACATAATGCTCACAAAATGGTGGAGGAAAAAAAAATATTTGACAAAAAAAACAAACAGAAAATCAGACAAAAAGACAACATGCAAAGTAAATAGAAATAAATACAATGTTTGCATCCATTCCCTTAACTCTTTTTTTTTTCTTCCTTCCTTTACCCAAAATAAATTCTTCGAAGGGAAAATGTTTGTAAAACATCAAAAAAGGACTTGTGTGTGTGATCGATCTAGATATGGCCTATGGTTCAACTATAGGAGACAGTAATACATATTAACACTATACAATTTGAGCCACAAAAACACTGCCGTAGAAAGACACACAAAACATACAGATTTTCCTGTCAGAGGTGAACATTGCAGTAAGTTTGTGCCTTTTGTTTTTTTTTTTTCTTCTCTCGAGGAAACATTTGTGTTTTTATATCGATAATTTAAAGAAACTAAACTCTTGAACGGAAACGTCCACGCAGTCGGTTGTTGTGTCTTCAGAGAGCAGAGAAAATGAGAAATGCGTCCTTATCGGATGTTGTTTGTTGTTGTTACATCAGGGCGTGGGGTATGAGACAGAGAACGAGTGAGCATCCTCAGTTGTGGACAAACGTCTCTCTACCAAACAAAGCAGCTGTTGAACTCTGACATGTAAAAGTGACTAAACGAGGCTCCCGTTGGCACCGCGCCTTTTCCACTGCGCACAGGTCTTTTGTCTGTGATTCACCGTAACAAGTCACGTCATCCAGTCTGAAATGTGACCTTTTTTTTTTCCTTAAAACACACACGAGGAACTTTTTTTTTAATTTAAGATGGAAAAAAAGCATCTTTGCTGTGGACTTTTACGCACGAATCAGCTCAAAAAAACAAGTGTCACCGTGTTGACGTCAGTACAGTAAAATGCCTTTCAGTCTTTGCTCCCCTCATATATGACTAGAAACATTGTCGCTCAAGTTGTTTTAAAGAAAAAAAAAACTATTGTATATTGTAAGACAATGACTCGCCAAGATGGTTATTTTTACAGCGAGAAGGACAACAAGAAACGGCGCAAGGCATCAAAAATAAAATAACAAGGAGTTTGTTCGTCTTCTTTTTAACGGTTTGTTTTTTTGTTATTGTCCGTGAGTCTGGTTTGGGTCATTGCTTTTCAGTCTTAGGAGGAGGACACTTGTCTGTCTTCCTCTGCTCTGCTCGCCTGCTTCATTAGAACATGCTGGTCTTTACTAATGTCGCTTTGGCTCCGTTCTGTCTTTGCAAAGACGACAGTACGCTGGCGAACGGCCCGCCCAGTGAGTCCGGGATAGAGGTGATGGTTCCCGGGGCGGTGGCCCAGCCTTGGCTCGGTGCTGTCACTCCCATGCCGTTGGACACGGAGGTCTTCACTTGGTCCAACTGTCCGTTCCCGGTGGTGTTGACCTGGACACCGGTGGGGCTCGGTCCGCCGCAGTTGGAGGTGGGCACCGGGTTCGGGCCCGGTCCTCCTGTGCTGTCGGGGTCGGTGGATTTGGTGTCTTTGCTGTCATCGTCTCTGGGGTCGGACTTCTTGCCAGAACCGGACTTGGCTGCGGCTGCGGCCGCTGCAGCTGCCCGCTCCTGCTTGCGGAACTTGGCGCGACGGTTTTGAAACCACACCTGGGGAAATTGAGAACGCGTTAAGTTAATTATTTATAACCACAATATGCGTTCATCGCGTGTAAAGCTTCTTCTATAAAAGTGATTACAAATTGGATTTTGTAATATCCGCGTAATAATCCACCCATGCGTAATCGTGCGTAACGTGCAGTTTTTGGCGCATGTTGCAGAACAAGTGGCGGTGTGTACCTGGACTCTGGCTTCAGTCAGATCGATTTTCAGTGCTAGCTCCTCTCTGGTGTAGATGTCCGGGTAGTGAGTCTCAGCAAAAACCCGCTCCAGCTCCTTGAGCTGTGCGCTGGTGAACGTGGTCCGGATGCGCCTCTGCTTCCTCTTCTCGTTCAGTCCACCGTGGTCCGTGAAGAGTTTGTAGGGAACTGCAAAGGAAACGAAAATGTCACTTATTGTCTGTGCAGTCGTGTGAGGGTGAGATACAAATGTGGAGCGTGTGAAATTGTTGTCAAGTGGATGGAAATTCAAATTCGATATTTTGTGTTAAAATCCTGTTAAGGACGCTGAGCAGAAGCTCTCAATCCCATTACGGCTGTGATTGCTCGTGAATTAGTTCACAGCTGATAACGCTGTTGACCTGTGATGCGGTTAATTGTAACGTTAAACTAATTGTTGCTCCTCAGATTGAGGCTCAAGTTTTGAGAACTTGTCATAATGTTCCCGTTCGCGCCGCTTGTTGCTACTGTAACTGCAATTCAGTGTCAATAATGAGCTTTAGTCTTTGGTTATCTAATTATTTGCCAAGCTTTATGTCTCATCGCAAAGTAAATAAATTATGCCTATCATTTTGGCAGCTTACGATAATTCTGTTGGCGGTTTTGGGTGTGACTGGGATAGTATAACCCCGTAACCGAATTACCGCTTGCCTGCAATCGCTTCTAACGTGATAAATTCTTTCATTTGTGTAAGCAAATTTCGTTTGGTAAATACTAAACACATTTCCATTTTCAAATGCAATCAAGGCGCGTCCTATAATACGTCGGGCTGAGGCTCCGGATCCGCTGCTTACCTGCGGCATACGGGCTGCTCTGGTGGTCCCGCAGGGTCCCCAGGCTGCAGGACCCCGGCGTGAGGGACGGACAGCCGGAGGTGGCGCCGAACGTGGTCCTGATGGGATTGTACTGAAACCCACTGGCTTGACTGCACGAGCTGAAGTCCGCATAGGCCGATGCCAAGCTCGACGTGTCCATCCCGGCCATACATGACTCGTAGGCAGAGGAATTTAGGTAAGAATACTCCATTTTATACATTTGAGAAGGCTCGGTGGAGTTAGAAAGCTGCACTTCCAGGAAAAAAAAAAAAACAGCCCACAAAAAAATGGGTTGGAAAGAAAAAAATAATAATAAAAAAAAAAGAGGATTACGCGCGGTCTGTCTGAGGTTTAGTTGTGGGGAAAAGATGACTTGTTTGGTTTGAACTGGATGG
Organism: Microchirus variegatus; assembly: GCF_963457635.1. Lineage (NCBI taxonomy): Eukaryota > Metazoa > Chordata > Actinopteri > Pleuronectiformes > Soleidae > Microchirus > Microchirus variegatus. The sequence goes on along the minus strand of NC_139807.1, from coordinate 9,289,084 downwards.
AAAGAAGGAGGCTGGACGGTGGGTAGATGTTCACTGCTCAGCGCCTGCTCCAAAACTGGCCTCCTTTATAGCAACCTAGCCCTGTTTTATGAAAAGCCCCCTAAGAGCCGCCTAGCCCGAGGTCTCTAGAGCATATAGTCCTCATAATAAACTTGGCTCTTTCCGCTTGGACAATAGCAAAGCGTTTGGTCTTATTGCTAGCGCTTTTTTACATGACAATAACTCATCAGTCTATTGGGCTGGCACTGGGGGCCCGGGCTGTCCAACCTCCCTATCATTGATCCCCTGCATCTCTAATTAGAATTTAATACCACGCCATTACGCACCCCGCCCCCCCCCCCCCTTCCTACCCTCCTCCACCACTACCGCCGCCCCTCCACCCACCTCTATACCCATCCACCCCACTCCTCTCCAACCACCATCTTGCCCTTTAATTCAATCACACCACTTGGAAATAATGAAAGTTGGGTGACGATTCTCCCTGATCCAATTTTCTCCAAGCTTTTAAGCCTTTTAAGCGACCGTATACCTTGGGCAGGATTTCACAGAGTATTCCCCCCTTCTGCCTCTGCTTTCTCTCTCTGTGTGTCTGCTGATGCTCACACTGTGTGCACGATGACTCTGAAGCAGCCAAATAACAGGAGCGTCCTTATTATCAACTATAGAATCACCTAATATGTCGTTTAGACATACTATAAAGACTTGCTGGGCCCAAATGTGGAACAATACAAATCAGGTTCAGCTCGTTTTCAATGATTTTCAGGTGTTTGTTTGTGCCTCCTCTCAGGTGCAAAAACAACACTGAAACAATCTGCACTGATGTGATTTTTCTCTTTCATATCAGTGAAGTGTTGTTTTAGGAAAGTGTTACTGCACAGATAAATGGCTGATGCAGTTGTTTTTCCACCAGAACACATCCACATCCGGATTATTGTAAGAATAACCCTCTTTTTTAATATAATTTATATTTGTCCTCCAACGTCACACTGCACTTGAGTTATTTATATAAAATAATAATAATAATAATAATACTCTTTTGTTTCTGCTTCATACACATTTTCTCTCCAAGGATTTGATTCCAATTTACGCACAGAAAGAAAACAAATTGATTCACTTTTGCCAAATACAAACGCGTTTTTCTGCGCGTTTCTTTGCTGCAGCATCATCATCATCTCATTCCAAACTTCCGTGTTTGTGTGGGCACGCGCATGGGTGTGTGTATGTGTTTATGATTCAAATGAGTTTGTAATTGTCTTTATTACTTTCATTATTCCGTTTATTTGGCAAATAACATCTTTCTAATGAAAGTAACGAACTGGTGAAGCTTTCATCGGACCTCTTAGGCTCACAATATTGGCTGAGTGCTTAATTTGGTTTGTGTAATAAGGTGAACGGTTTTGGATGGCGCTAACACACACGCGCACACACACGCATACACACACACACGCACAATGTGTGTTTATTTTCTCTCTCTCTTTCTCTCCACAGGACCGAGTTCAAGTCCTCGTCTGAAGGAAGCTGCAGTATTTCTCTTCCAAACACGAAAAGGCGCGACATGAATGATGGCGCATCGATTAAATCTAATGGATGAGTGTTTGATGTTTGAATTTGCGTGATTGATATACGTGTGGTTTTCCCTCTTTGTCTGTGGGAAAAAATCACCACGATATTCCCCACAATAATCCCGGCGTTTCTTTATAGTGATATCAGTTTGGACACGGGGTATTATAAACGATTGTCTCACAATCTATTACATCTTTTTTTATTATTATAGAATTATTATAGATCTTTTTTCTTCTTTTTTTTACATTGTATTTATTTACTTGTTTCCACAGAACCTCACAAATGTGTGATTCCATTTCGTCCTTGACGATATTGATCTTATTTGTCGTCACAATCAAAGAAGGAGGTGGAAAATATAGATTTAGGGATAAAAAAAAAAAAGAATATTACAATAAAAGATCAGTTTGTGATCTTATAGTATAAAATATTTTAAAAGAATAAAACAATCATATTTTCACATGCTGGTATCAGTATAAATTGAGCATAAATTAATACATTTAATGCAGAATATGCTTTTTATAAATCAAAATGTTCGTGCGTAAAAGCTTCAAGGTGCAGCCTGCGTTATAACAGATTCGCCATCCATTATTTTTCCTCCACAATTGCTGACGTGTTGCACTGTGATGCTCTCCTTTCTTCCCTGTGTATATTGTCTTCTCAAAGATAAACGCCAGGAAAAGAAAGAAAAGTTAATTCTTTCTTGACACAACCTGCTCCCTATTATGTAAATGTTTTCTTCCCCTTTTTTTCCCTATTTCCCTGCCTTTTCTCTCCACACACGAGCATTCGGGACCCAAAAGTTGTACCAAATGGTTAATTTGATTATTGAAACCAAAGAGCCAAATGGTTCACCGTCCTCCCTCCACGCGTCTGGCAGCCAGCGAGAAAAAGAAAGCAGCCATCTCTGGGAATTAATCTAATAACGCTCAAAGAAACGAGAAGTCTTTTCTGATATTTCGCCGAGGCAAATACAATTATAGCTTTTAGCCATCGCTTTCTTTCACTGAAGCTGCTCTTTATTCCAACACGCTCTATAGTCCTTCCACCAGCTTATTGAAACGCCCCCTTCTTTTATAGTTTCAACATCTTTTAATTATTTCAGCTGGTCCGAGAAGACACAGTGTGGAATATCTAATCTGACAATATATATTCTATAACATTATTTGATTTGTGCACCATTATCACGTGCACAGTTACCTTTATATGCGCAATGGCTGCAGGTTCCGTGTTTTGGTTCTTAAACAAAACACGTGCATCTCCATAAACTCTGCTTTAAACGGTGCTATAAATAAGGTAATTATTATTATTTAGTTGCCAAATCAGGGGGCGCCGCGTGAAAACGGTGATTTACAGTAACATAATGACCCCTTGATGAATAAAGTGCTGGTTAATTCGTAATTATGTGGCACATTAAAGGGCTTCAACCATATGCCGTCACTTAAATAAATCAGCAAAATGCGATGTGTGCAAGACCCTAAATTCCCCTGGCAAGTGCCGGACAATAGCGCGGGATATGGGAGCAACTCCTCTCCATTTAGTGCGCACCGTCGTTGCTCAGCAATATAGGAATGCGGGTGGACAGGAGGGACAAAAACAGAGGAACAAAATGCCATTGTCTCTGGATGGATTGGATGGATCCACTCCCCCGAAAAGGCAAAGAAGCAGAGGAGGATAAAGAGAGAGAGAGAGAGCGATGGGAGGGTCCCGCTGTCACAGTTTACCCACAATGTCTCACTTCACCGCCCGAGGAAATCCTACGCTTATCAAAACGGTTATTAATAAGGCCGCGTGTTGCAGGGGAGGGTCTCGCGAGCAGATAAAAAAATAATTCTGGGGGGAGGATGAGGATGCTCCTGTGGCAATTTAGTGTGATGTCTCCATTTGACAGCGTGGATCAAAGGAGTTTCACCTGCAGAAATATACGCGAGATTAAGAAAAAATTAAATCCTGCCCCACAATAATTATTCTAATAATTATAATCCAAAAACAACAACATGACAGTGTCCTCTACTGTGTCCCCGTTTAATACCATATGTGATCCAATTTTAAGATGTGAAACCAAATATGTTGAGAGTGAGAGATCCAGACTGTAAAGATGCTCCAGGCCCGATGCGTAAAAGGCGCATCGCGTTTCCAAACGCACAGATGGAAAGTGACATCTGGAGAAGAGACGAAATTAAATTAGAAGCTGTTGTGGTGCCTTCTCCCAGTGTCTGCAAAGGGTAAGGGGAAAAAACCCAGAGTGTGCAGCACAAAAGACGTCAATATTATGATGCAACCTCTGTCATGTGGATGTTAGTGTTATTATAGACGTTTTTACCTCGTGCGTAATTTAACTCTGGCACAAATCACCGCTGATTTGTTTTGTGTTTTTTCTGTTTAAGGAAATTTCATATTCTAGCTTGTTATCGGTAAATATGTAATTCTAATTCATGTGTTGCTTTTTTAAATTTCCATTTTTCTTCCCTGATCTCCAGTTCATGCACACCGCTCCTCTCTCCATGGCCTCTCCGGCCCCTCTGAGCCTTTATCTGCGCTTCTCAAGTGACCAAGAGACCAGCCAGTGGATTAACATAAAAATCTTATTCCGGGGGATAAGATTAGGAAACATATTACCCTCAAACGCGGCCTTGGCACGAGCGAGAGCCAGGCAAGGAATCAATTACTAAATTACTCCAACCTCTAAGTCGACATTAACGCAGAGAAATGCCATCGACCGCTTCTGAAATAAGATTTCGCAAAGATGTGATCATTAAATCTCTTGCCAGTGTTCAAGAATTTGATTCATAAAATTGTCTGAAATGAGATGGAATTAAATTCTTATCGGGGCTCTTGTCATCGTTTCATCCCGCGCTGTTTAACGTTGGTCAATGGGCCTTCATGAGATTTCCCCCCCTGTAAATAAACTTAGTAATTGAATCCGCCTCTCCACGACACATTGTTTGGGTTGTTATTAATTTATTGCAGCCATGCGGGCGGACGGATGGGGCTGCGCGCACACAGGCACTTGTCTCTCTATAGTTGTGAGGACATTGCAGTGCCTACCCTTATCCTTACATTAACCCCAGATAGCAAAACATTGAAGGGAAAATTTTTACCATCACATATTTTGGTTTCCATTAATGGACGTCACATTATTATTATTATTATTATTATTATTATCATTATTTTGAACCTCCTTTTCAAGGGTGTCCTGACCAAGATAGACAGCAGCAAATACGAAACACTCGACAGTTACACAATTAATACCCAAACAGAAAACAAATCAAATAATCCAGATTAAATTTGCAAGCACATTATGAAAAACAAGTGCATATTATTGTGGAGTCATCCTCAAGAATTCTCAGTTTGGGTTTGAAAACGCTTAATCAGATTAACTCTTGTCTTATCTATTGTATGATATTTAGGTTAAGGTTATATAGGGATCAGGGTAATTCTACCCCTAATCTCTGTAAATCTTAACCGTCAGAAGCCATTTAAAGTGTCCAATTGTCCTCACAATGGTGGCGGCTTACTGACCACACACACACAACATTGTGTCTCAGACTGAGTTAAAAATGCACAAAAAATGCATCATCTGTCATTTTTCTTTCTTTTATTCTTTCCCCTTTTTTCCAGCATTTCACCCCATACGTGGGGAGGAGGGGGGGGGGGTCAAGGCATATTTTATTTAGCTTGGTCCACTGGCATTGGCGACGACCACCACCGTCACCTCCCTGACCACCAAAAACCCCGCATTAGCAATTGACAATTATTAGCCTCAGCTTCATAAATCAGCTGCGTGACCCGTTATTATTGTTGAATTGAATAGCTGTTGGGGAAGTGAGGGTCAGTGTCATTAACTTGCCCTCCCTCCTCCCTCCTTCCCTCACTGACTCCTCTACTCTCTCCACACACACACACACACACACACACACCATCCCCGGGCCCCCTGAAGGCATTTGGCCCTCTATACAAGGACCTGCTGGCTAATAATGCCGTGTGGTCGGCCCTAAAAGCTTAATCACACATGCATTAAGCGGCAGACAGCGGGCCTTTGTGCGCACGTAGGTTTACTGGAATTAAGCGATTAATGGTCATCTGAGCGGCAGGCGACAAGGCGGCGCATCGAGAATGATGGAGCGGTTTTTAATGTCACGGCCACAGAGAGAGAGAGAGAGAGAGAGGGAGAGGCTGGGTGTGGAGGAGTGGAGGCGTCAGGGTGAAAGGGAAGGAGGAAAGGGAAGGGAAGGGTGGACGGCAATTACAGTACAGGCCGTGTCTCCCAATCCATCATAAAACGTCAAGGTCATTGTGAATTGTATTGATTATCATGCGGCGTATTGTAATGTTTATTACGCCCTCCTCTGCTCCAGCATTACAATATATGCAAAAAACACCAACCACGTGTAAACACCTGCTATCCTAATTTGTCTCGCCCCCTGCACTTATACCCCCCCCCCCCCCACACACACACACACACACACCCTTACCCCAACCAGCACCACCCAAATTTCATATTCTTTTATGTGTTAAGGCCAAACACATGTCCTCTCCTGTTGTACATCACGTTGCCCGCAGCCTCCATCTGCATAAACCATCAGACTTATGTATATAAGGCCCCTGCTATGAATTATGATTTCCATAGAGTCAAAGGAGTCACATGAGCCTCCAGTGTCTTTACACCACAGGACACTCAGCCTGATCAAAAACACAATCATTCATCAATAAGTGGACACATAAGTGAAGTAAGTGGGTCTGATGTGAGCGTGTGCCATTGTGATGATTTAACATTATAATAATGAGCTGTTGTTCATTTTATTGTCGGTATATATAGGGTCAACATAAAGTCCTCTATAGCTATATGACTACTTGTTATATTTTAAAATGTATACATCAGGTTCCTATAATAAGTCAGATTAACTTGTATTTCGCAGTGATTTAAATTCAGGTTGGTAAACAAGAAGCTCTGCTGTGTTTTAATGTCCCAAACGTTCATATTCCATTAACCTTTCTACTTCCCTATAAAATCCTGTTTAAAATGTGCCATTATAGAGGAAATAGTGGTGGAACAAAGTACTCACATTAGCTATACTGCATTCAGAACTTTACCCAAGTTAAAGTGCAAAACTACACTATGTACCCATGAGGAGATGCAGGCAATTATGCACAATCATTCATTTTTAGAATACACCACAATATATTATTTGAACATATACTGTAATCGATGCATTAGCATAATTCCTGTTGCAGCTGATAAAGTTGGTTTTCCTGCTGCATCATTAATTATAAGCTGATTAAATTTTAATTATCCGTTCCATTTGTATTATTCCACATAGCTGTTTGCGGTTTTTAGAACAACCTTTTAAATCACAACTGCACACACCACATATATTATACCTGATATAATGAGCCTCATTTCCTCATTAAAAAGAAACTGAATTGATAAATGTTACTGTGGAACTTTATTATTATTAATATTATTATTATTATTATTATAATAATAATTGTTAATCCAGCAATAATAATAATAATAAAGGAGGAAACCAAGGGGTTCTTGAGGATGAACATTAAATGATCCTTAGTGTTCAACAACATCTGATCATGTGAATGAACTTTGTATCGTTCCGTTTCAAAATACACACTTTTATTTTGAAAGTATGTGAACTATAGTAGCAAATATCATTGTTGCGATATCATGATGCAATATCCTGATACAGTTTTAAGATCCTATTGCCCCGTCTCTATTAAAGAGAAAGTGACCCCTTCTGACCAGACTGGACGTGTCGTGACCCCGGGGTCATTTGAGTGTGAGACCCCTGCTCGTTGCCCTTTGTTTGTTCAGAGGTTTTTGCTGATTCTCGTACATTAGCCTCCTAATGTCATCATCATCATCATCGCCCCCTCGTCAACAGAAACCTCAACAGAAATTTGCACACTGTAAATTTGACATGAGGGAGTCGAGTTCCCTGAGTTTCATGTTTGCCGTCCTCCTCTGAAAACAAAGCCGTCCATATTGATGGCAGCGGGTGATTGATATCGCTATACGGCCACCGTCCAATGGCGGCGCCTGTTGATCAATCACGGCTAATTTGATTGGATCGGAATACTTAAAAGAAGAGCCAGATGGGAGTCATCAGCGTGTGCCTGTCCTCTGCACACTCTGATTCACTTCCTGTTCCCAGAAGGCAGCTCTCTGCGCCGTGAAGGATGATGCTGCGGCACAGAGCTGCGAGATGTAGATCCGATTGTCACGCTGAAATCAATGTGAGGATTGTGAATTGGCCGGAGCATAATATGGGCGTTTGTTTTTTTCTTGATATAACGCACTGTTCACAAGCTCACAGAGCTGACATACATGGCTCACAGCTGAGCAGGCGAGGCGGAAGAAGCACACCGCTCAAGTAAAGTTACTGTAAAAGACTGATTGACGACACATAATTTACTGAAATACTTTTCAGAAAACTTGAGATGACTCCATTCCTATGACAACAAATGATAGGAACAGTTGACGTGCATTGTTGGCATATCATTTATAAAGCTATAGAAATGTAGCTATGGAGAATCATTATCATTATGTATATAATGAATAGTTCTTTCATATGTCCACTAATTAGGAATTATCTTCAAGGTTCCTTTATTGCCATTAACAGCTATAGCATGTAGCATGGCCGCAGTGCAACATAACAAAGCAATATAACAGACAATAAAGAGACAATGCAATAATTACGCTACAATGCAATAAAATAAACAACACAATAAACAGACGACACACCAGGATAATGTAAGAATAATGGCTAACACTTTAGATTAGGAACACATATTCACCATTAACTAGGTGCTTACTAACATATATAAGTAGCATACTAGCTCTTTATAAATAATCATTAAGCACGTATTAACACCCTATTCTACCTCTATTACGACATGAATTAAGATTTTTCCTACATAAGATGTTAATATGTGCTTAATATTTACTAATGTTAGTAAGCACCTAATGGTTAATATGTGTTCCCTAATATAAAGTTTTACCAAATAATATAAATATAATATATATATATATTATATATATAATAATAATAATATATATATATATATATATATATATATATATATATATATATATATATATATATATATATATATATATATATAATTAACTTCTAACCACACATGCTCACAACTGAGTCAGTCTGCTGACCCTGAATATTTGTACAAAACTTTATCAGTCTGAGCCAAATGAACAAACCCAACAACATCACCGCTCCGAGGGCCGAGCTGTAACCTGTGGCAACAAATGCACACCAGCCATCTTAGCCGGACAGAGCGCAGTGAACTTCTATCTGCCGCACTTCTATGCCGCATCTCCTCCCTCCCCCTTGTGTAAGCCTGACGTGACAAATAGCTGGATCTGCACTTTTCTGCAGCAAAAGCCTACATGCCCCTCATCATCGCTGGGTGCAAATTTGATCAGAACACACCCAGAATCCCCCGGCAGCTCTGATGATGAATTGGCATATTAAGAACGATGTTTATGCATCGGGCCAGCACTCTCCAGCAAATGACAGCAAATTGCTTCTCAGACAAATCTCTAAGTCTGGGGATCCAGTGATGGGATGAATTGATCCCTTCTTTCTTCTGCCTCCCAGAGGTTCCACAAAAAACCCAGAGCAGATGAGGACTTGTCCTTTAATCGGAGAGACTGTCCTGTACGATTAGTCACTTTAGAATCATTTGGCAAAAGGAAAGATTGTGTTTAACGAAAGCAAACGGCAAAGCAGCTTCCCCCAGTACTTTAAAGAAAAGTCTTGGCTGGAATGAAATATCAGGTCAAACAGACCTGAAAACACACACGCACACATATAAATTGGTGCTTATTGCTGCATTCCTCCTGAAATTATGATCCCTGTTTATTCTACCTTTGAATACTCTCTGTCAAACGTTGTGTTCCTGTGATTGAGTGAGCCTGTGAAGCAAGGAGCTGAACTCTGCTGTTCATATTGCTTTTATAGAAATTAACGTCGGTGTACGCTGGTCTGGGTTTGGCCTGGTCCAGGTCCAGATTGAAGCCACGGAATGAAAACCAATCGCCCTGGGCTGATATAGAGTAGCAGTGAGAAGACGGAGGGAACCATAAGAGGAGCAATAACGCTAATGTGATCAAAGAAAATGGCTCTCAGAATAGAGGTGGGATGAAAGCCATACCCCTTAAATCTGGGTTTGCGGGGCCTGGCCGAGGTGACAGCATGATGAAGTTTCTATTGGATTTCCTGAGAGTGGAGGCAAAGTAGCCTTAAAGCACTGCCACTCATGTGTTGGATCCAACATTGATTGGCAGTTTGTCCTCAAAGGGGGAAAAAAAAAATGACACGCAGCAGACTTTGTTAGAGAAACAGGCCCAGACTTGAGAATAATGTGGTGTTTACATTAAAGCTCCGCTGCGTCACGTCTATCGCCCCCCGGAGGAATTTGGAGTAATTGCCAAAATACTGTTGGAACCCAAGTAAAATAAAATTTTAATGGTGAAACCATTAAATAAGTCAATTAAAACCATCCCCACTGTCATTTGTGTGTGAACAGTAGGGCTGCGATTATTTTCACGATTAATCGTTTGGTCCATAAAATGTCAGAAAATGCTAAAAAATGTTGATCAGAATGTTCTCGAATGTTAATATTAACATTTAAGAAGCTAAAACAACCAGAAATCTTGTTTTAATCATGCAAAAAGCTTAAAAACCGATTAATCGATGAGCTAAATAGTTGACGATTAATTTAGTAATCGATTAATAATTGATTAATCAAGTGATTGTTTCAGCTCTAGCGAAAAGCGATGTCACAAACCAACAACAACACAACGGAGCTCAGCAAAAACTTCCCCGGTCCAAACTCAAAGGCACAGGAACAATTTTAAGGTGCTCGTAAAAAACTACTGGGTTACTTCAAACTTTCATGGCTAACGGCAAACGTTTCACCACAAAAGATGCTGGGAAAAAGTTGCATCGCTATCATAAATTAATCCAACAGAGGAGTAATTAATGTATTACTGGGGGTTTTGTGTTCCCTTTACTGCAGATAAGAGCAGAAGCCGATAAAAACCTGCTTGCATTGCATTTATGTCAGGGAGTGAATGCTGATTAACCACATTTTCTACTGGCAAAAAAAAAACTCACCAATTTAAACCCCATTATTAAACAATGTAATCTGATATAGGTGATCCTGCACCAGTCCTGGAACCTTCCATGGCACCTTGGCGTTGTTCAGCCTGACTTAATTTCTCTGTTTTTTGGAAGCAACGCTGCACAAACAAAGTTCTGGCTTTATAGAGTCTAAGTTGCTCAGATACAGGTATTTTGTCTCGTAGTTTCACTAAACTTATCCCCAAATCCTCCAAAGAACTTCTTGGACTTTTAAGCATCTATTTATCGATCATCACCAGACGCCTGTAACGTCCACATGCGGGCAACAACCTGGGTGTGTCCAGCTCTTGTTTACTTCCCATTCAAAAGCAATCACAGAATGCCCACCAGTTTGCAGCCTGGCGTTCGTCCGCCCTCTCCTTCCCCCTGGCTGTGTTTGCAGGTTTGCATCTGAATCAGGGGGCTGGCGGGGGCCCGAGTGCTCGGCCACGTGGACCAGATTGATGTCATTGTCTCGGCACACTGACCTTTGCTGTAATACCCACGGCAGACATCACAAACTCTCACATCAATTTAGCCCAATTGGATGTGGCATGTCTCGGCTAACTCAATTTGTGGAGAAATGCACCTGTCTCTGCCTTCCCTCCCTATAGATTTACTCAGGGGGCAGAGGAGGAGGAGGAGGAGGAGGTGGTGGTTCTATTGCAGGGAAGAGAAAGAGAGAGTGAGGGGAGGGTTTTGAAGTGGAGTTGGCTGCTGATGCATCACCCCCCCTCCTCACCCCGTCTCACCCACAAAAACATTCACCCACATGCACATAAACACCGCACACCAACTTCTCCAACGTTTCCCTTTCTCTCAGCTCTTTTCCCTGGGCCGCACTTTGCAGATGTATCCACTGCTGCAGCAGCAACACACACCCAGTGTGTATGTGTGTGTGTGTGTGTGTGTGTGTGTGTGTGTGTGCGTGTGCGTGTGTGTTATCCAAGGTCTGGGCAGAGCGTCTGGGAGGAGCAGAAGGAGAGCTATTAGCCCAGCAGTAATGAGATTAGAGCGACGTTAAAGGGGGATGTGAATTTAAACAGCCAGCAGAGAGAAGAGGAAAAGTTGGAGGTGTTATTAAGGTTGTTCATTACTCATATGCTTGCTCTGTGTGTGTGTGTGTGTGTGTGTGTGTGTGTGTGTGTGCGTGTGTGTGTGTGCAGCATATGTTATATTTAAGTTCTACAAGGTCACTTTTCAGTGTGCAGCAGATGAGGCCATACCTTATATGGGCTGTGAGGAGCTGTGAAGTACATTTACATTCATATCAGCCTGTAAGTTTAGTGTGTTCTTTAGTGTGTGTGTTTGTGTGTGTGTACCTGCAAGTTTGTTTAATGCAAAGCTGTGAGCTGTCAGAGGTGAATAATGCACGTTGGGAATCTGAGCATTAAGTAAAGAGCAGCCTGCTGTGAGGTGAGGCAGAAGCCCTCCATCTGCAACTGAGACTGTTTACTCGTCACCACAAACACAAACACACACAACACGTTTGTTGTGCTGTTCTCGTCGGGACCTGCAGCCTCTTCGCTAACCACTAATCACTAATCACTCTCTCGTCAAAGCGTCGACCATCAGTGTCGCAGTTGATCTGATTTTTCATAAAATTAAAGCGGACGTCGTTTTTCTGTCAGAAGTGGGACGAAAGTAGCCATTAGCCACCAGGGGGCGACTTCACTGGTTGCACAAAGAACCTACTTCTCACTCAAATAGATAATAAAGCAAAGGACATTTAAGTGGACACCAGTGGGATTGACAGTTGGAAACATCCACTCTAAGATTCCCAGTCGACGCCCATATTTTTATCCAGTTTGTGAGTTTGTCATGTTTATTATAAAGTCCAGCCTTACCAGTCACATCAATCTGGTGTGTGCTAGTAAAATACTTTACTGTACGATCAGCAGCATATATATATATTTGGATTTAGACCATGTGATGTAGTCAAAGCTGAGGTAGTGTATGTTTGGAAAGTCTAGCAATGGACTACACTTAAAATAATGCAACCTATACTTCGCACATCCACCCCCCTCCTATCAGCCCTGTGGTTTAAGCCACGTCCTCAAAACGCTGGATGATATTGTTTATAATGGAACAGATCATTATGATCACACTTTTTAGGCTAATTTCCCATGATTTAATCACTTTCTGTGCTTTAGCTTGTTATGGTGACTGTTGGCCAGTCAGTTACACAGGTACACCAGTCCTGTTATGTGGTCCAAAGGAAATGATGGTCACTTGTGTTGCAGCATTCACACTCACTTTTTTTTCTACTCTATTTTTCAGACGACCTCCATGAAGCACTTTATGATGTTTGGTCCACATTTAGCTTTGCCTGAGCTGTTTTCAGGTCATGAATTCTGCCCACAATCCCCAGATTTTGACCTTGGAGCAAGAGATTGTCAGGAAAAATTGCCAGAACACTTTGGCAACAGATGCCATTTCAATTGAGCATGCGGGAGTCAGGAAAGGTAACGTTTATTCCATGTATGAAACCAATTTGAAGGTTAGATTCAAACTGAGGATCTCAGAGATGACACAAAAGCTTGTGTAACATCAGTGCTAGTAAAGTCCTGTAAGCCTCATTTACAAAGGAGCAACTGAACATCCTTTATTAAACCTCCTGCTTTCTAAGAGCAGGTGTGTTGGTAATATGCCAAAGAACATTGTTAGTTAGCATTGTGTTAGACCCCTAAAGGTCCAGCACGCATGAGCGAGCGTGCACACACACACCCCACAAACGGATGTTGTGATAACATTTGCCGGCCTTATAGATTTGGCCTGCAGTGGTATTGACAGGCGAGTCAATAAGCCAGCGGGGTAAAGTCAGGCCTAACCTTACTATTCACTTAACATTGACTTGAGTGGATTCTCCCGAACGACACGGTGAAAAGAGCACGGCACGTTAAAGCTCCACCGCAGCGACTCGCCACGCAGAGGAAATGTCAAAAACCCACCGCCCCCCACTGTAAATGGATATACATTTAAAGATGTATATAATTACATTCAGGAGGGTTTATCGGCCGAAACCGAATATAATAATTGAGCAACATACGTTTGTATAAGTGTATCATTGCTTTAATATAATAATTGTTTGGTTACCATTGCCCATAGAATAAGAATTGTATATCTATTGTACTTTAGGATCTTGCTTATATTGTGAAACCATTTGATTCTGAAAAACTCTTTCCCGAAGGAAGGGTTTTTCAAGGGTTCTTGGTAACATGAATGTTAACATAATGTTTCCAGTAAGAACCATTTTGATCCAGAGAACTCTTTAAAACCCCTTTCCTGAATAAAGGGTTTTAAAAGGGTCCTTGGTGGAACCCTCCAAAAGGGTTCCCCTATGAGGGCAAGCCGAAGAATCTTAGCTGAAGAATCTTATATGGTTCTACTTAGCACTTTTATTTCTAAGAGTGTAGAATGATGAGTCAGGAAAGATTGTTTACATTATTTCTGGTATCTGAAGGCCACCAAAATATGCAGACGCACTTAGAAAAGGGACGTACGTACTGTACGTTGGAGTCCTCGTTTGTTGCACTTTACAGTCTCACACACTGGACCTTTAAGCCAAAAAGTTGTTAATTTCAGGTTAAAAGTCAATGTCAAAATGCATTGTGGGAAATGTAGGAGACTACTGCAGTGAGAGGAAAGAGATAAAGTTGCTTCACCGCACTCATTAACCGAGCACGACAGATTTATAGTATCTGCCAGGTCGACTTTTTCATTACGCAACCCAACTGGACACACACACACACGTGCAAAGTCAAGTAATCGCTCATACCAGCATGTTCTCCTCTCTTGTTCTAGAGGCGAAGGTCCAGTCAGTGACCTATTACAGCCAGGCTACACAGAGTGACCCCTGCTGCCCCCTCACACCACCGCCCATCCCCGCTCCCCTCCACGAATGCTGAGGCATCAACTGCTCCTGAGCACACAGTCCTGTAGCACCCCCTGACCCCGCGCTGTCCCCCATTATAGAGCAGTCAGAAAGCTTTTAGGGGCTCCGGTAACGCTGAAAGATTGATGGCGTAAAATGGGACGGAGGAGGGGGGAAGAGCAGGTGGTTAAGAAGAGAATGTCCTGCTTAATGGGTTGCCAGGAATGTAATTCAATAATTATGAAAAGTGACTCAGGAGAGCTGGCTTTGGATGGATGGATGAAGACGGAGGGAAGCGACGATGGCTGCCAGCCTCTCTCTGCACATGCCCGAGCATCCTGGGCCTCCTGGTGCAGCACAAACAGGTGACACACACTCAGACTTCATTTGAAATCATTGCAAATATCTTAAAAAGTACAAATTAATACAGAACGCAGCCCTCGCTATGAAACCAAAATAACTTTTACGTCGTGTTATGGCTGTTATCAGGGTCATCTTTATTGTCCTAAGGGTCCAATTAAAACCAATTTTTGGTTAACTTCCTGTTTACTGATGTTAGCATTCCCCTCCCCCCTCCTTCTCTTTACATCACCTCATGAACATGTTTGGAAATAAACACATAGATTTATTCATCGATAAACAGCCTAACCTCATACGGAGAGAAGACACCGCCTCTCTGTGTGGAGTTCTGGCTCCTGATTGGATGAAGCCCAGTGATATCTAACAATATCTCCCCTAAAAGACTCGTTCTTAGGCTATTTTTATTTTAAAGTGATGACACACTCCTATAAACATACATATGCATAGTATATTCCATTTTTGCCAATAACATATCCTAAAGTTACAAAATGTACCTTTTAAATGAAGTACATTACTGACAGCATCTTAGTAAACTATAACTCCCAGGATGCAGCTGGGTGTGAAACATCCAATCACATGTGTTTAAAAGTAATAACAGTGTAGATGGAAAACTAATGGTTAAAAACACAAGCTGCGACTTAAATCAATGTATATTTGGTTTTTGGGTCAGTTGTGGTTGAATTCTGTTCTTGGTTTCACCCGCTGAGGCTCATGGGAGTTGTAGTATTTAGTTCAGACACTTCTCCAGCGCTGGAGCTGTGTGGCTATGACACCAACAGTTAGTCTTGGCTGATGTAGCCTTGTGTTAACCCTCAGTTACCAAATTATATCATATATTTTGGTGTTGACCCTGTTCATGTAATCTAGTCTAGCCAAGCTAATGCTAATGTTTGCATTTTACAGTGTGTTTCATGTTGTAGCTGAATATCCCTCACCTCACTCTTCCCTTCTAAATGTTAAATTTGTCCATTGCAGGCTACTGTAAAAAAAAGAATCAAACACGTTTGATTCAGATTATTTATTTATTTATTTTTGCTTCAAATTGAAAGAAATGAGACTCGGTCATTAAATTCCCACCAGTTGTAATATGTCAGTATTTAAATTCTCAAAATCTGAAAATCTAATAGAAAGTGATGACTTGCTTATATTCCAACTGTTATTTGTGTCTTATGTGTTCTATAATGTGTCGATTTGTTACTATGCAGCAAACTGCTGTTTTTATTATACATACATCTGCACTCATTTGACGCAGAAATGGTTTCGATATAAACACAAGGACTAAAATGACCCACAATTATTATTGGAAGTAAGATTTTATTGTGTTTCTCCTTAGTAAAATTCATCTTTCTTTTTCCACGAGGGCTGGATTATGTGGATTAGCCATTAACAGTTGTTAGTCTGTAGTTATGAGGAACAGTTGCTTGACCTTTGAGCTTCGTTGGGTAATTGCAGACGCATATATATACAGTTTATATATGTATGTATATTCCTCCACTGCTATTGTTTCTTTAAGATCATATTAGCAAACACACGACCCCTGGCTCCACCGCATGAGTTCTCACAAAATCACATTTCGGGATGGATTTCTCCAACTGACCATGTTTACTGTCTGAGTTCACTGATTGGATTAAAGCTATTGCTTTGCCTCAACCTCTGCCTGTCATCAATATTTCACAGAACAGATGCAAAAACACTGTGCAGCCCCCTCCTCCGGTGCATGCGTCGCTTTAAAATCTGTAAGTCAGATTTTTTTTTTCCCTTTATTTCTTTGTATCTTTCGATCCCCGTCAGAATCACTTAGAGGACAAAAGAAACAGATTTAATATTCTGTACGAAAGGGTGAAGCTATGTCGTATATAGTTATTGTTTCTGCGTTGTCGAGTGCAGCAGATGTTCTTTGTTTTGTTTTTTAAATTCTGCTGACTGCGTGCGATATTGTTTTCTGTTCTCTCATTTAAAAGTCGACGCTGTAATTCATCTGATAAATGAGCCTCGTGTTTGTTGTCTTGAAACTTTTCAAACAAGAGCTCGCAAAAGAATTAACCTTATTTTCTCTCTCTGTCTTACAGAAACAAATTCTTTCTTTATTTTTTTTTTCATTATTTGCAAGAATGGATTTTCATGCACTGAGCAAAGACTGCTCTTCCTCATTTCAATGCCTACCCTTTTTATTTACTGGGTTTAGCAGGCGCACAATAAAGCATCCTCTGTGAGGGAGCAGTATTTTACAGTTTTGATGCGATTTGCAAACTGTAGTGTATATACATCTGACCTCAGTATGTCAATAAATCCCTTTTCCAGTTGGTGAAAGTCTTCCCATTGACTCTTCCTCATCTTTCATCTATTTCATCCTCCCCTCTCTCTCTCTCTCTCTGCTCTACTTTTGCTCTGTCTTCTTACTTTTACTCTCCAAGACGTATTGATAATTTCCAGCAAGAATACGATTTCAGTTTATTCTACAGAGCAAAAAATCTAATAGCTGAGTCCTCAATTCAATTGCGTTTTACCAGAGTGGAGAACAATAAACAGGGAGGAGGGCTCCGCTGCAGACTTTC